>NC_069510.1:79752071-80032071 GCF_027579735.1 Bombina bombina | reverse complement strand
ATCAAAGCATGGCTTCTCCGAGTCAGTCATTGATACCTTAATACAGGCATGAAAGCCTGCCTCTAAGAAAATTTAACATAGATATGGTGTAAATATCTTGTTGTTATGAATCCAAGGGTTACTCATGGAGTAAAGTCTGGATTCCCAAGATATTATCTTTTCTCCAAGATGATTTTGAGAAAGGATTGTCAGCTAGTTCCTTAAAAGGACAGATTCTACTGTCTATTCTTTTGCACAAGCGTCTGGCAGGTATTCTAGACGTTCAGGCTTTTGGTCAGGCTTTGGTTAGAACCAAGCCTCTGTTTAAAACTGTTGCTTCACCATGGAGCTTAAACCTGGTTCTTAAGGTTCTTCTAGGAGTTCCGTTTGAACTTTTTCAATCCATAGATATCAAACTTTTATCTTGGAAAGTTCTTTCTTGGTAGATATTTCCTCGGCTCATAGAGTCTCCGAGTTATCTGCATTACAATGTGATTCTCCTTATCTGGTCCTCCGTACGGATAAGGTAGTCCTAGGTACCAACCTGGGTTTTTACCTAAGGTGGTATCTAACAAGAGTATCACTCAAGAGATTGTTGTTCCGTTCTTGTATCCTCTTCCTTCTTTAAAGAAGGAACGTCTATTACACAATTTGGACGTGGCTCGTGCTTTAAAGTTTTTCTTACAAGCTACTACAGATTTTCATCAAACATTCACCTTGTTTGGTGTCTATTCTGGACAGAGGAGAGGTCAAAAGACTTCAGCAACCTCTCTGTCCTTTTGGTTAAAAAGCATAATTCATTTAGCTTATGAGACTGCTAGACAGCAGCCTTCTGAAGGGATTACAGCTCATTCTACTAGAGCTGTGGTTTTCACTTGGGCCTTTTTAGAAAGAGGCTTCTGTTGAACAGATTTACGAGACGGAGTCTTGGTCTGCGCTTCATACTTTTTCAAATTTAACAAATTTGATACTTTGCTTCTTCGGAGGCTATTTTTGGGAGAAAGGGTTTTTTACAGGCAGTGGTCACTTCCGTTTAAGTACCTGCCTTGTCCCTCCCATCATCCGTGTACTTTAGCTTTGGTATTGGTATCCCATAAGTAATGGATGATCCGTGGACTGGATACACTTAACAAGAGAAAACATAATTTATGCTTACCTGATAAATTTATTTCTCTTGTAGTGTATCCAGTCCACGGCCCGCCCTGTCCTTTTAAGGCAGGTTTAAATTTTAATTAAACTACAGTCACCACTGCACCCTATAGTTTCTCCTTTTTTTGTCTTGTTTCGGTCGAATGACTGGATATGACATGTGAGGGGAGGAGCTATATAGCAGCTTTGCTTGGGTGATCCTCTTGCAACTTCCTGTTGGGAAAGAGAATATCCCATAAGTAATGGATGATCCGTGGACTGGATACACTACAAGAGAAATAAATTTATCAGGTAAGCATAAATTATGTTTTTTTATTCCCTGTAGTGTAGCCGAATGGTCCCACCCACTCCCGCCTCCTCCAGCCATGGGCCGCTCACCCCCTTAACCTCCCACCCATCAACAATCGGCACCACCGCTGTCCGATGCAGAGAGGGCCACAGAGTGGCCCACAGGGTACGTTGCTGGTTTTTAAGGGGTTAAGGTAGTTATATTGTAACTTTAATTTAAAGTTAATGGGTGCTAGGTTTAGGGGTTAATAGTTTAATTTAGTTTGTCACAATGTAGGGGGTCAGCGGTTTAGGGTTTAATAGGTTTATTTAGTGTTGGCAATGTGGGGGTACGGCAGTTTAGGGGTTAATAGCTTTATTTTAGTAGTAGCGATGTGTGGGGCGGCGTTTTAGGAGTTAATAGATTTATTTTAGTAGTAGCGATGTGGGGGGACAGTAGTTTAGGGGTTAATAGCTTTATTTCGTGTTGGCGATGTGGGGGGACGGCGGATTAGGGGTTATTAGACTAGGGGCTTATGTTAGGGTGTTAGGTTTTTAAACAACTTTCTTTTCTCTATAGACTTCAATGGGGAATGCGTTAATGCGATCACCATTTCACAATCGCAGATGTAAGGTATTTTCACCAACACTTTTTTTTATTGATCTCTATGAAGGAAAATGTGCATGAGCACGCAAAGTCGAAACTTTGTTTTTGTGCGTTATGGGGCTTATCGCACAACAAAATAAAGTTTTTTTTTTAACTTGTAATGGCTGCGGTATAGAAATAGAGGTACAGACCCATTTTGCGTGGTGTTTACGCTACGGCTATACTGCAAAACTTGTAATCTTGGTTATAGCTCTTTCCTAATTTTATTACCTAAGTTAAAAAAAGTAAACAAAGAACATTTTTTTGACAGGCAAGTTACAATGTGATACACAGCAAATCACAATTGTAAATCATGAAATGATCACAAAAACAATCACCTAGATTATGAATTTTGCGTTAGAGGCTGTGCAGTGCTAACAAGCAGTTTATGCTCATCGCTCACTTACAGACAGCGCTGGTATTATAGGTTATTACAAGAAGTGAGCATTGAGCAAAATTTTGCTCATTACCGCACTCCAATACCAGCGTTGCTTACGTTAGCGGTGAGCTGGTGTAACGTGCTCGTGCACGATTTCCCCATAGGGAGAGAGCCGGCTGAAAAAAAGTCTAACACCTGTAAAAAAGCAGCGTAAAACTCCTTAACACAGCCCCATTGATTCCTATGGGGAAATACATTTTATGTCTACACCTAACACCCTAACATGAACCCCAAGTCTAAACACCCCTAATCTTACACTTATAAACCCCTAATCTGCCGCCCCCGACATTGCCGACACCTACATTATAATTATTAACGCCTAATCTGCCGCTCCGGACACCGCCACCACCTACATTATACTTATGAACCCCTAAGCTGCTGCCCCCAACATCGCCAACACCTACATTATATTTATTAACCCCTAATCTGCCGCCCCCAATGTCGCCGCACCCTATCTACACTTTTTAACCCATAATCTGCCACCCCAACGTCGCCGCCACTATAATAAACATATTAACCCCTAAACCGCTGCACTCCCGCCTCGCAAACATTAGTTAAATATTATTAACCCCTAATCTGCTGGCCCTAACATCGCTGACACCTACCTACATTTATTAACCCCTAATCTGCCGCCCCCAACGTCGTCACCATTATATTAAAGTTATTAACCCCTAAACCTAAGTCTAACCCTAAACTTAACACCCCCTAACTTAAATATAATTAAAAGAAATCGAAATAAAAATTCCTATCCTTAACTAAATTATTCCTATTTAAAACTAAATACTCACCTATAAAATAAACCCTAAGCTAGCTACAATGTAACTATTAGTTATATTGTAGCTAGCTTAGGGTTTATTTTATAGGTGAGTATTTAGTTTTAAATAGGAATAATTTAGTTAATGATAGGAATTTTTATTTCGATTTCTTTTACAGGCAACTTTGTATTTATTTTAACTAGGTACAATAGTTATTAAATAGTTATTAACTATTTAATAACTACCTAGATCAAATAAATACAAAAGTACCTGTAAAATAAAACCTAACCTAAGTTACAATTACACCTAACACTACACTATAATTAAATTATTTCCATAAATTAAATACAATTAAATACAATTACATTAAATTATCTAAAGTACAAAAAAATCCCCACTAAATTACAGAAAATAATAAACAAATTACAAGATTTTTAAACTAATTACACCTTTTCTAATCCCCCTAACAAAATAAAAAAGCCCCCCAAAATAAAAAAAGCCCTACCCTACACTAAATTACAAATAGCCCTTAAAAGGGCCTTTCTCCAACATTGGTGTGTCCGGTCCACGGCGTCATCCTTACTTGTGGGATATTCTCTTCCCCAACAGGAAATGGCAAAGAGTCCCAGCAAAGCTGGTCACATGATCCCTCCTAGGCTCCGCCCACCCCAGTCATTCTCTTTGCCGTTGCACAGGCAACATCTCCACGGAGATGGTTAAGAGTTTTTTGGTGTTTAAATGTAGTTTTTATTCTTCTATCAAGTGTTTGTTATTTTAAAATAGTGCTGGTATGTACTATTTACTCTGAAACAGAAAAGGATGAAGATTTCTGTTTGTAAGAGGAAGATGATTTTAGCAGACAGTAACTAAAATCGGTTGCTGTTTCCACATAGGACTGTTGAGATGAAGTAACTTCAGTTGGGGGAAACAGTTAGCAGACTTTTCTGCTTAAGGTATGACTAGCCATATTTCTAACAAGACTGTGTAATGCTGGAAGGCTGTCATTTCCCCTCATGGGGACCGGTAAGCCATTTTCTTATTCAAAAACAAACAGAATATAGGGCTTATTATGGGCTAAAAAACTGGTAGACATTTTTATGGGCTAAATCGATTGCTTTATTTGTGCATATTATTCAAATTTAGGCTAACAATTGACATTTATAATCTTGGGGAACGTTTATAAAACGGCAGGCACTGTATTGGACACCTTTTTCAGTCAGGGGGCCTTTCTAGTCATAGACTGAGCCTCATTTTCGCGCCATTAATGCGCAGTTGTTTTTTGAGAACAGGGCATGCAGATGCATGTGTGTGGATCTAAGAATCTCTGAAAAAGCTTTTAGAAGGCGTCATTTGGTATCGTATTCCCCTCAGGGCTTGGTTGGGTCTTAGCAAAGACTGTATCTGGGACTGTATAGGGGTTAAATTGAAAAACGACTCCGGTTCCGTTATTTTAAGGGTTAAAGCTCTGAAATTTGGTGTGCAATACTTTTAAGGCTTTAAGACACTGTGGTGAAAATTTGGTAATTCCTTCATACTTTTTCACATATTCAGTAATAAAGTGTTTTCTGTTTGAAATTTAAAGTGACAGTAACGGTTTTATTTTAAAACGTTTTTTGTGCATTGTTGACAAGTTTAAGCCTGTTTAACATGTCTATACCTTCAGATAAGCTATGTTCTATATGTATGAAAGCCAATGTGTCTCCCCATTTAAAATTATGTGATAATTGTGCCATAGCGTCCAAACAAAGTAAGGACAGTACTGCCACAAATAATGATATTGCCCAAGATGATTCCTCAAATGAGGGGAGTAAACATGATACTACATCATCTCCTACTGTGTCTACACCAGTTTTGCCCATGCAGGAGGCCCCTAGTACATCTAGTGCGCCAATACTTATTACCATGCAACAATTAACGGCTGTAATGGATAACTCCATAGCAAATCTTTTATCCAAAATGCCTACTTATCAGAGAAAGCGCGATTGCTCTGTTTTAAACACTGAAGAGCAAGAGGACGCTGATGATAATTGTTCTGTCATACCCTCACACCAATCTGAAGGGGCCATGAGGGAGGTTTTGTCTGAGGGAGAAATTTCAGATTCAGGAAAAATTTCTCATCAAGCTGAACCTGATGTTGTGACATTTAAATTTAAATTAGAACATCTCCGCGCACTGCTTAAGGAGGTGTTATCTACTCTGGATGATTGTGACAATTTGGTCATTCCAGAGAAATTATGCCAGATGGACAGGTTCCTAGAGGTTCCGGTGTCCCCCGACGCTTTTCCTATACCCAAGCGGGTGGTGGACATAGTAAATAAAGAGTGGGAAAAGCCCGGCATACCTTTTGTTCCTCCTCCTATATTTAAGAAATTATTTCCTATGGTCGACCCCAGAAAGGACTTATGGCAGACAGTCCCCAAGGTCGAAGGGGCAGTTTCTACTCTAAACAAACGCACTACTATTCCTATCGAAGATAGTTGTGCTTTCAAAGATCCTATGGATAAAAAATTGGAAGGTTTGCTTAAAAAGATTTTTGTACAGCAAGGCTACCTTCTACAACCAATTTCATGCATTGTTCCTGTCACTACGGCAGCGTGGTTCTGGTTCGAGGAACTAGAAAAGTCGCTCAGTAGAGAAACTCCATATGAGGAGGTTATGGACAGAGTTCACGCACTTAAATTGGCTAACTCTTTTATTTTAGATGCCGCTTTGCAATTAGCAAAATTAGCGGCGAAAAATTCAGGGTTTGCTATTGTGGCGCGCAGAGCGCTTTGGCTAAAGTCTTGGTCAGCGGATGTGTCATCCAAGACAAAATTACTTAACATTCCTTTCAAAGGTAAAACTTTATTTGGACCTGATTTGAAAGAGATTATTTCAGACATCACTGGGGGAAAGGGCCACGCCCTTCCACAGGATAGGTCTTTTAAGGCTAAAAATAAGCCTAATTTTCGTCCCTTTCGCAGAAATGGACCAGCCTCTAATTCTGCATCCTCTAAGCAAGAGGGTAATGCCTCACAACCCAAACCAGCCTGGAAACCAATGCAAGGCTGGAACAAAGGTAAGCAGGCCAAGAAGCCTGCCACTGCTAACAAGACGGCATGAAGGAGTAGCCCCCGATCCGGGACCGGATCTGGTGGGGGGCAGACTCTCTCTCTTTGCTCAGGCTTGGGCAAGAGATGTTCAGGATCCTTGGGCGCTAGAATTAGTTTTTCAAGGTTATCTCCTGGAATTCAAGGAACTACCCCCAAGGGGAAGGTTCCACAAGTCTCACTTATCCTCAAACCAAATAAAGAGACAGGCATTCTTACATTGTGTAGAAGACCTGTTAAAGATGGGAGTGATACACCCAGTTCCAATAAAGGAACAAGGAATGGGATTTTATTCCAATCTGTTCGTAGTTCCCAAAAAAGAGGGAACGTTCAGACCAATTTTGGATTTGAAGATCCTAAACAAATTTCTCAGGGTACCATCGTTCAAAATGGAAACTATTCGAACGATTCTACCCACCATCCAGGAAAGTCAATTTATGACTACCGTGGATCTAAAGGATGCGTACCTACATATCCCTATCCACAAGGAACATCATCAGTTCCTAAGGTTCGCTTTTCTGGACAAACATTACCAGTTTGTGGCTCTTCCATTCGGATTAGCCACTGCTCCAAGGATTTTCACAAAGGTGCTAGGGTCCCTTCTAGCGGTTCTAAGACCAAGGGGCATTGCAGTAGTACCTTACTTGGACGACATTCTAATACAAGCGTCGTCCCTGTCAAAGGCAAAGGCTCATACGGACATCGTTCTAGCCTTTCTCACATCTCACGGATGGAAAGTGAACAAAGAAAAGAGTTCTCTGTCCCCGTCAACAAGAGTTCCCTTCTTGGGAACAATAATAGATTCCTTAGAAATGAGGATTTTTCTGACAGAGGTCAGAAAATCAAAACTTCTAAGCTCTTGTCAAGTGCTTCATTCTGTTCCTCGTCCTTCCATAGCGCAGTGCATGGAAGTAATAGGATTGATGGTTGCAACAATGGACATAGTTCCAGAGATTCACTCCGTTGGTGGCTGACCCTGGACCATCTGTCCCAGGGAATGAGCTTCCGCAGGCCAGAGTGGGTCATTGTCACGACCGACGCCAGTCTAGTGGGCTGGGGTGCGGTCTGGGAATCCCTGAAAGCTCAGGGTCTATGGTCTCGGGAAGAGTCTCTTCTCCCGATAAACATTCTGGAACTGAGAGCGATATTCAATGCTCTCAGAGCTTGGCCTCAACTAGCAAAGGCCAAATTCATAAGGTTCCAATCAGACAACATGACGACTGTAGCTTATATCAATCATCAAGGGGGAACAAAGAGTTCCCTAGCGATGAAAGAAGTGACCAAAATAATTCAATGGGCGGAGGATCACTCCTGCCACTTGTCTGCGATCCACATCCCAGGAGTGGAAAATTGGGAAGCGGATTTTCTGAGTCGTCAGACATTTCATCCGGGGGAGTGGGAACTCCATCCGGAAATCTTTGCCCAAATAACTCAATTATGGGGCATTCCAGACATGGATCTGATGGCGTCTCGTCAGAACTTCAAGGTTCCTTGCTACGGGTCCAGATCCAGGGATCCCAAGGCGACTCTAGTAGATGCACTAGTAGCACCTTGGACTTTCAACCTAGCTTACGTATTCCCACCGTTTCCTCTCATTCCCAGGCTGGTAGCCAGGATCAATCAGGAGAGGGCCTCGGTGATCTTGATAGCTCCTGCGTGGCCACGCAGGACTTGGTATGCAGACCTGGTGAATATGTCATCGGCTCCACCATGGAAGCTACCTTTGAGACAGGACCTTCTTGTTCAAGGTCCATTCGAACACCCAAATCTGGTCTCCCTCCAACTGATGGCTTGGAGATTGAACGCTTGATTCTATCAAAGCGTGGGTTTTCAGATTCGGTGATAGATACTCTGGTTCAGGCCAGAAAACCTGTAACTAGAAAAATTTACCATAAAATATGGAAAAAATATATCTGTTGGTGTGAATCCAAAGGATTCCCATGGAATAAGATAAAAATTCCTAAGATTCTCTCCTTTCTTCAAGAAGGTTTGGAGAAAGGATTATCTGCAAGTTCCCTAAAGGGACAGATCTCTGCTTTATCTGTCTTACTACACAAAAGACTGGCAGCTGTGCCAGATGTTCAAGCATTTGTTCAGGCTCTGGCTAGGATCAAGCCTGTTTACAGACCTTTGACTCCTCCCTGGAGTCTAAATCTAGTTATTTCAGTTCTTCAAGGGGTTCCGTTTGAACCCTTACATTCCATAGATATTAAGTTACTATCTTGGAAAGTTTTGTTTTTGGTTGCAATTTCTTCTGCTAGAAGAGTTTCAGAGTTATCTGCTCTGCAGTGTTCTCCTCCTTATCTGGTGTTCCATGCAGATAAGGTGGTTTTGCGTACTAAGCCTGGTTTTCTTCCTAAAGTTGTTTCTAACAAAAATATTAACCAGGAGATAGTTGTACCTTCTTTGTGTCCGAATCCAGTTTCAAAGAAGGAACGTTTGTTACACAATTTGGACGTTGTCCGTGCTCTAAAGTTCTATTTAGAGGCTACTAAAGATTTCAGACAAACATCTTCCTTGTTTGTTGTTTATTCTGGTAAAAGGAGAGGTCAAAAAGCGACTTCTACCTCTCTTTCCTTTTGGCTTAAAAGCATCATCCGATTGGCTTATGAGACTGCCGGACGGCAGCCTCCTGAAAGAATCACAGCTCACTCCACTAGGGCTGTGGCTTCCACATGGGCCTTCAAGAACGAGGCTTCTGTTGACCAGATATGTAAGGCAGCGACTTGGTCTTCACTGCACACTTTTGCCAAATTTTACAAATTTGATACTTTTGCTTCTTCGGAGGCTATTTTTGGGAGAAAGGTTTTGCAAGCTGTGGTTCCTTCCGTTTAGGTGACCTGATTTGCTCCCTCCCTTCATCCGTGTCCTAAAGCTTTGGTATTGGTTCCCACAAGTAAGGATGACGCCGTGGACCGGACACACCAATGTTGGAGAAAAAAGAATTTATGCTTACCTGATAAATTACTTTCTCCAACGGTGTGTCCGGTCCACGGCCCGCCCTGGTTTTTTAATCAGGTCTGATGAATTATTTTCTCTAACTACAGTCACCACGGTATCATATGGTTTCTCCTATATATATTTCGTCCTGTCCGTCGGTCGAATGACTGGGGTGGGTGGAGCCTAGGAGGGATCATGTGACCAGCTTTGCTGGGACTCTTTGCCATTTCCTGTTGGGGAAGAGAATATCCTACAAGTAAGGATGACGCCGTGGACCGGACACACCGTTGGAGAAAGTAATTTATCAGGTAAGCATAAATTCTGTTTTTGCAGGGCATTGACCCAAAGTAATCAGCTCTTTTACCTGTAAAAAAAAATTACAAAACATTAAAACCCACCACCCACACAACCAACCCTACTCTAAAACCCACCCAATACCCCCTTAAAAAACCTAACACTAACCCCTTGAAGATCACCTTACCGAGAGAAGTCTTCATCCAACCAGGCCGAAGTCCTCAATGAAGCCGGTAGAAGTCTTCATCCAAGCCAGGTGAAGTGGTCCTCCAGACGGGCAGAAGTCTTCATCCAGGTGGCATCTGCTATATCATCCATCCGGCGGGGAGCGGGTCCATCTTCAAGACATCCGACGCGGAGCATCCTCTTCATCCGACGGCTCTTCTTGAATGAAGGTTCCTTTAAATGACATCATCCAAGATGGCGTCCCTTCAATTCCGATTGGCTGATAGAATTCTATCAGCTAATCGGAATTAAAGTAGAAAAAATCTTATTCTGCCCGTCTGGAGGACCACTTTGCCCGGCTTGGATGAAGACTTCTCCCGGTAAGGTGATCTTCAAGGGGTTAGTGTTAGGTTTTTTAAGGGGGTATTGGGTGGGTTTTAGAGTAGGGTTGGTTGTGTGGGTGGTGGGTTTTAATGTTAGGGAGGGATTTGTAATTTTTTTTTACAGGTAAAAGAGCTCATTACTTTTAAGGGCTATTTGTAATTTAGTGTAGGGTAGGGCTTTTTTATTTTGTGGGGGCTTTTTTTTATTTTGTTAGGGAGATTAGATTAGGTGTAATTAGTTTAAAAATCTTGTAATTTGTTTATTATTTTCTGTAATTTAGTGTTTTTTTGTACTTTAGCTAATTTTATTTAATTGTATTTAATTTAGGTAAGTCATTTAATTATAGTGTAGTGTTAGGTGTTTTTGTAACTTAGGTTAGGTTTTATTTTACAGGTACTTTTGTATTTATTTTAGCTAGGTAGTTATTAAATAGTTAATAACTATTTAATAACTATTCTACCTAGTTAAAATAAATACAAACTTGCCTGTAAAATAAAAATAAACCCTAAGATAGCTACAATGTAACTATTAGTAGGTAATTATTTAGTTTTGAATAGGTAAGTATTTAGTTTTAAATAGGAATAATTTAGTTAATTATAGTAATTTTTATTTAGATTTATTTAAATTATATTTAAGTTTGGGGGGGTTAGGGTTAGACTTAGATTTAGGGGTTAATAACTTTAGTATAGTGGTGGCGACGTTGGGGGTGGCAGATTAAGGGGTTAATAAATGTAGGTAGGTGTCAGCGATGTTAGGGACGGCAGATTAGGGGTTAATCATATTTAACTAATGTTTGCGAGGCAGGAGTGCGGCGGTTTAGGGGTTAATATATTTATTATAGAGGCGGCGATGTCCGGTTCGGCAGATTAGGGGTTAAAAAAGTTTTTTATAGTGTTTGCGATGCGGTTGGGCCTCGGTTTAGGGGTTAATAGGTAGTTTATGGGTGTTAGTGTACTTTTTCGCACTTTAGTTAAGAGTTTTATGCTACGGCGTTATAGTGTAAAACTCTTAACTACTGATTTTAAAATGCGGGAGACAGGAGAGGGT
Organism: Bombina bombina; assembly: GCF_027579735.1. Taxonomy (NCBI): domain Eukaryota; kingdom Metazoa; phylum Chordata; class Amphibia; order Anura; family Bombinatoridae; genus Bombina; species Bombina bombina. The sequence continues at coordinate 80,020,917 of NC_069510.1, read as the reverse complement.
CTACCGCTCACTTTTTGGCAGACTCGTAATCCCGGCGCTATGCAAGTCCCATTGAAAAAAGAGGATACGCAATTTATGTAAGTGTATTTGCGGTATTTCCAAGTCTGGCCAAAAAAGTGAGAGGTGAGCCTGTACCTTCAAGACTCGTAATTCTAGCGGGCGTTAAAAAGCAGCGTTAGGACCTCTTAAAGGCTGCTTTTTTACCCTAACGCACAACTCGTAATCTATCAGTATATCAACCTGTAAGCATGCACACAAGGCATATTATCATTTTGTCAGCAACAATGAACCATTTTAGATGATGATTTTCTTTCCTATTTTCAAGTTGTTTTTTTTTCATGCAAATCTGCATCCTTCACAAATATTTGCATGTTTTACCAATCTGAATGTAGGAAATCCACATAATGCAGAAATATGGCTGACTTATGTCAGTCAAACTAATTAAAGGGACATGAAACCCACATTTTGTCTTTCATGAATTAGGTAGAACATACCATTTTAAGCAACTTTCCAGATTAGTTCTATTATCAAATGCGCTTCATTCTCTTGGTATGCTTTGTTGAAGGAGCAGCAATGCACTACTGGTTTCTAACTGAACACATGGGTGAGCCAATGACAATCAGTGTGTATATATGCAGCCATCAATTAGCAGCTAGAACCTAGGTTCTTTGCTGCTCCTAAGCTTTTCTTGATAAACCTTTCAGCAAAGGATAACAAGAGAAGGAAGCAAATTAAATAATAGAAGTAAATTGGAAAGTTGTTTACAATTATACTCTCTATCTGATTCATGAAAGAAAATACACAAGTGTTTTACAGAGATTGCAGTACTGTATTCAAGAACACCAATAATTAGCCGAGTTGAAAGAATTGATTTTGAATGCCAGTTTCTAAATGATTGGAATACACTCCATGGGGTAGATTTATTAACAGTCGAGTGTACATGATTTGCTGTAGAAAATCATGTCCACTCAACCTCGCTAAATGCAGAGACAGCATATCATTTCTTGTGAAATGCTTGTGCTATGCCTTCCCCTGCACACTCGCAGCCAATCGGCCGTTAGCAGGGGATGTCAATCATCCCGATTGTATCTGTTACGACCGCTGCTTCTTAACTTCCATTTCAGGCATCCGCTGCTTAATAAATCTAACCTCTTATGTTTCTAAGCTTTCTATAGATCTATTATTTTGCAGTTCTGAATTAAATTTTCCTTTTCAATTTAAAGGACATAGTATGTAGAACACTGAAGATTCCAAGATAGAAGTATACATGAGCAAGACTGTGGTAAGTTTAGCATGTTATATATAATTAAAAATAAACTTAATTTATAGGGCAAGAGGGTTAAAAAGAACATACATTGGCATATCTAATAAATAGCTATTATACCCATAATGGCTAATACCAAAGTAAACATGGTCACTTGGAATGTTGGTGGAATCACATCCCCAATTAAAAGAAAAAGCATACTAAGATCACTAAAGAGTAAGGGAACAGACGTAGCTATATTAACAGAAACACATCTTAATACAGGAGGAACATCTTAAGCTAAAACAAGGTTAGGTCTAGGAAGTTATTAACACTTCATACTCAGAAGGCATAGCCAGAGGGGTAGCTTTGCTATTTCGGAAGGGTTTATCTTACAAAGTCCTACACACTGACTTAGACCCTGAGGGCAAATTTGTACTATTACACATATAATTCGGAGACTCCCGAATAGCACTAACAGGAGTTTATAGCCCACTTAATAAAGACACATTTTGGTCCAAAATGCATAAACATCTACTAAAATCTACTCACCTTCCACTGATAGTGGGAGGTGACTATAATATTGCACCACAGGTACCGCTAGATAGATACAGAAACCCTGCATTTATACCACTTTTTCTCCGACCGGCGACATATACTATAAAAGGACCAGGACCTTAACTGAATTTCAAAAAGGACTTGGACTGATAGATATATGGAGATTACGAAATCCTGAAGTCAAAGATTACACATGTATTGCCCCTTCCAAACATACTTTATCCCGTATTGATTACTTTTTGGTTTCCAAAACACTAACGGCTAGATTACGAGTTTTTGTCGGTAAGGCTTGCGGTGCTAACGCTCAGTTTTTTCTCAACCCTCACTTTATTTTTTATTTTTTTAAACTTTATTTATAACAAAGACAGAGAAGGTTACTACAATCTCGGTTACCAGATATAAAAACACATGTCACAGTGAATATACATAATATATAAATACATATTTAGGTAAACAGCCATATAGGTCAATTTAAAAAAAGAAGAAAAAAGAGTGCCCGTACATCGTTCCAATCAATCAGAGATAATTTAGGGCACATATATTTATGTCGGCTAAAGTTGAAAGTAAAACATAAAGAATTGCATAGGGTAACCAGATAAACCTTTTTATGATAGCTAATCTTTCTTTGTCTCAGGGTTTTCCCTCTTTTCTCCCCCCCCCCTATTGGAACAAGACACCCACATCAACCAGGGCCAAAAAAAAGAGAAAAGAGAAATAATAATAGTGGTCCTCTCCCCCCGTCCCCGTCCCCAGACCACCTTACTCGGCATCCGTTACCCAGTCTTCCGGGAAGTGGCCCGCTAAGATATTAATCTGGACAAACTCCGAATTTCTAACTGGTTTGATTAATTTTTTTTTGTTGTAATAAAGGCAGGGATCTTACAAATGGCTCCCATTTTTAAAAAAATACTTCTAAGTGTTTATCTTGTGGGAATGGTACATTAAACTGTTCTGTTATGAATTGATTACACAGGATTACACAGTGCCATTTTATATTGGGCCATAGTAGGTGCAGACAAAGCTTTCCATGATTTAAAAATGAGGGTACGTGCTGTTAATATAATAGTATTTATCAGGCTATAGTTCTTATTGATACCCTGGAATTTTACAAGGAAGAAGATTTCAATTGGGGAAAGTTTATGATCCAACTTCAAAACCACCGTCATCCAAAATGTGATTTTTTCCCCAGTATTGACATATTTTAGGGCAGCTCCATAAACAGTGGAATAAGTCAGCGCCTATGGATGAACATCTGGGGCAGAGCTCCTTTGTTTTGTACCACTTAGAGAGGACCACAGGTGTAAGGTATCTCTGCAGCCCAATTTTTATCTGCGACTCCCTCCAAGTTGTCGGAACCCAACTCTGTTGGATTATTTTAAAGCTCCCGACAATGATCCCCTCATCAATTTCTGGGAATAGGATAGACCACCTAGCAACCATTTCGTTAATTTGCAGGTTTGATGCTTTCTGACATAACACTAAATATAAAGGAGAAATAGCATATATTCCTGCCGCATACATAGTAATCCTGGGCTGTAATTCCCCCATAGTCCAATTGTCCCCATGTTTTGTGCTCAGCTCCCAGAGAAAATGCCTAAGTTGAAGGTAGGCATAAAACTCTCGCGCCCCTAACGCATATCGTGTCGCAATTTCTTGGAATATCACTGAATGACCCTCTGTATCTCGGATTTGACCCAGGGTCTGAAGGCCCTTTGCCTCCCAGTTTCTGAATATCTGATTGTGGAGGCCGGGACTAAACTCTGGATTACCCGTTATGGGTAAATATTGTGAAACATAAGGCGAAATGCCCACTTCTGTACATAGTTTTTGCCAGGCCATGATGACATTCTTGAAAGTACCTAGATAGAATATATTGGAAGGCAGTGACGCAAGAGGGCAATGCAAAAGAGCCTTTAACTGGAAGGGAACTACAGCCTGAGATTCCCAGAAAAAAGATGTGATCTGCTCCTTCTCGGTTAGCCAATCTAATGCGAATCTAGCTATAATAACCAAATTATATATCTGAATATTAGGAAGTGCCAAGCCGGCTGATAATTTGGAATTCATAAGTTTAAGGGAGGCAATCCGTGGTCTCTTGCCGTTCCATAGAAATTTAGAGCAAGCTTTATTATATATAGTAATATCTTTTTTATGCAGAAACCACGGAATGTTTTGTAATACATAGAGGAGTTTTGGGAAGATAACTGATTTAATCAGGGTCGCCCTAGCGGTTAATGAAATTGGTAACCTAGCCCATTCTTCAAGCTTTTTCTTGCACGAGTCCAGTACCATCCTATGATTTAATCTATACCATTCTTCCGAGTTTCTGGATAAACGTAAGCCCAGATATGTAATCCGGGAAACTTCTTGAAAAGGATGTTTCACATGTGGTGGCGAGTTTTTGTGTATCCACATTAATTCTGATTTAGAGGTATTAATCTTAAATCCAGATATTTCCCCAAACTCTTGGGTAATACTCTGTAGAATAGGCAGAGATACTTTAAGATTAGATAGAAATAATAGGAGATCATCCGCGTATAGGAGAAGCAACATCTTCTCGTCCGCCCATGGAATCCCCTCCAGTTCTTGTCGGATAGCTAGGGGTTCAATACTGAGGTTAAACAGGAAGGGTGAAAGTGGGCAGCCCTGTCTAGTGCCTCTAAATAGATCAAAACGTTGTGTAGAAGCATTGTTAACAATCACCGCTGAGGAGGGGGTACTATAGATTAAGCGTATTTAGTTGTTAAAGGATCCTGTAAACCCAAATCGGTCCAGCGCATAGAACAGATTATCCCAGCTGACCCTGTCAAAAGCCTTCTCGGCATCAACCGTTAGAATGGCCTTGTCTATACTATCGTCAGATTCTGTAGATTTGTATTTATTCCAATAAGATTAGAGCAAGATCAACAGTTTCCTTGTATTCTTTACGGGGTTGCGTCCGGGCATAAAACCGGCTTGATTCTCATGAATTAGCTCGCCCATAAAGGGTTTCAATCGTGCGGCTATGATAGCTGCTAACAGTTTATAATCAGCGTTCAGGACCGAAATGGGTCTAAAGGAGCTAGGTAGCTCAGGGTCCTTGCCCTTTTTCAAGATCAGTGAAATATTTGCAGATGCAAAGAAAGTAGAACATCGAGTGTTCTCAGAGAAATAGAAATTAAATAACTTGGTTAATATAGGCATCACCTGTGGTTGTAGGATTCTGTAGTATTCGATAGGGAGAGCATCTGGACCGGCAGCTTTGTTAGATTTCACGTTCTTGATTGCCCAAGCTATTTCCTCTTCAGTAATGGGAGCGTTAATAGTGTCTCTAGCCTCTACGGTTAGGCGTGGTACTTTAATCTTACTCCAGAATGCCTCTTTCTTATCTAAGTTAAGGGAGTCTTGCCTATACAAAGTCTGAAAGAATTCAAAAACGTTTTTTCAATATCCACGTGCCTCGTGTATCTCTTGTCTCCAAGTTTGATAGCAGTGATAGCACGTCTAGGAGAAAAGTTGGCTAACCTCGCTAAAAACTTCGCCGATCTGCCTGTGAAGCCCCCATATCTAGCTTTCATTCTAATTTCTTCCTGGGCACTAACCTGTTTCATATGTGTGTCTCGAAATGTCTTCGCTGTAGTGTAAGCCACCCAGCTTTCTCTAGTATGTCTACTGATATAGGATCTATAAGTGTTCTTAACTCGATTGGCTAATTGTCTAGCCACTAAACTACAGTGTTTTGACCAATAGAGTGTATAAGATTTAATCTCTCCGCGCATAACGGCCTTAGAGGCTTCCCAAAATATCTCAGTTTTATCTATATAATTACCATTATTATTAAGATATTCCGCCCACTTTAAACGTAAATGCTGCTGAAATTTAATGTTGTTGCATAGATATCTAGGGAAGGAAATATAGTTCGCTCCCATCCGTTTCTGGTCCATATCAAGCTTTAGTGTTATGACAGCATGGTCAGAGATAACAATGTCTTCGATTCCAGTGGCCCAGTTCCGGCCAAGCATTGTTTCTGATATCAGAAAATAATCAAGCCGGGAGAATGAACGCTGGACATGGGATACACACGAATACGTACAGTCATCCGGATTCTGTACCCGCCATAAATCGACCAGGCCCAAATGAGAGCATAGTTTCTGGAAGATCCGTACTTTTCTGCCTCTGCTATTTAACGCTCTTTTATTAGAGCTATCTAGCAAGGGGTCCGCTAATAGGTTAAAATCTCCAGCCATAATTAGATTTAGTGCAATAAATTTATGTAGTTTTACAGAGAGAGTTGACCAGAAGGTATGGTCAATTTGATTGGGTCCATATATATTACAGATTATATATCTAGTATGATTAACATTCACTTCAAGTATTAAAAATCTCCCTTCGGGATCGGACTCCATATTAATTATTTGATAATCTAATTTCCGATTTATCAAGATTGCGACCCCTCTCTTCCTTGACGTGAATGGAGCCGCTACCACTTCCCCCACCCACTTGGATTTAAGTTTAGGGATTTCAGTAATATTAAGATGTAGTTCTTGTAAGAGAACTATATCAGGGTTAAATTTCCCCAGATATTTTATTATGGCTTTTCTTTTAATTGGAGAGTTAATGCCCCCTACATTCCAAGATAATAGCTTAAGGTTGTGTGCCATTAATACTAATTCAATTTACCGTCCCCCATCCTCCGAAGGGTATTCCATATACTCAAGAACAGATCTAGGGACCACCGTCCGGAAGGTGGCGGTTAAGCAAGAGAGAGGAAAGAAGGGGGAGGAGGACCGGGAAATGAAGGGGAGAGGATGGAAAGAGGAAAAGAGGAGAAAAAAAAACCCCCCAAAAAAACCCCAGAACAACTCGGGGCACACAACCACCCCCCCCCCCCCAGAAAAATAATAAAAATAGGAAAAGACACCATTTCTGTAACTAACACAATTTGCACTGTGGAAACCATAGCTACCAAAAACATATCTCATAGTGATTAAATGTTTACATTCTAAGATCAAAGAGCATAAACTTAATACAATTCGGTACATGATCAGGGTACGCCTGCTTCCCTACAGAAGGTCTCTGCCTCCCTAACATTATTGAGTGTGTGTGTAGTACCATCTTTCTGTACAATTAACTTTGCGGGATAAATCAGCCTGATATTGTAGTTTTCTTTCTGTAGTCTCCCATAGAAAAAAGACATATCTCTTCTCTTAGTTAGTGTTTCAGAGGAAAAGTCTTGAAACATTAGTAGTTTATGGGAGCCTACAGAGAGAGAGCCACATTTCCTGTAGTGTTTAAGATATAATAGCTTATCTTGGAAGTTCACGAACTTAAAAATTACCGGCCTGGGTCGTGCAGCCTCACTGTGCTCACGCCTTTGACCTATCCTATGAGCTCTCTCAATCAAAAAGTGAGCAGCAGGAGCCGGAATCTGTAAAGCCTGGGGTAATATAGTGGTGGCAAAATTCATTAAGTCTTGAAATTCAGGGGACTCAGGTAGACCGATCACTTTAAGATTGTTGCGTCTCGATCGGTCTTCAAGGTCCTCAATCTTAGCTTGCAAGGACGAGATGATTTTGCTATGGGTGTCCATTATAGGATCAGTTACATTGAGTCTGTCCTCCAGATCTGAGACTCGATTCTCAATTTCATCTAATCTTGAGGAGAACTGTCTAACCTCTAAAGTGAGGTTTGATATCTCACTTCTGATCTCCTGTTTGATCAAATCAAATTGAGGTGTAAGTATTTTGGCCACTTCAGCTGCAAATTCTACCAAATTGATGGGGGAGGGATTGGAAACGCTTTTATCCAATGGGGAGACTATACTGGAGTCCAAATTCCTGCTGCTCCCTTTTTTGTCCCTTGCTTTAGGGGGCATATTGGAGGGTGAGCTTCTTGGATTAATGTATTTGTCCATGAACAGGACGTGACTGTAGCTTATTCTGTGCTATAACAGGTACTGTCTATATGGCTTTAATAAGAAGAAGGACAGGTCCGGATTCTCAAAAACAAAGACTTATAGTACTCTAACAGATTAATACTAAATAATACCTCTTGTGCAACAACTCTCTATATTATATGTGTAAAACATTTGATTTAAAGACCATACCAAAAAAAAAAAAAAAATGTGTGCTCTGCAAGTGATATAGTGTTTTTGTTGCACTTAAACTCTCAAAATACCCTAAAATGTAACTTTTATCTAAAATACAATACTTTCTGAAAACGCGGTTCACAACTTCTAAACCACCTCTAGTGAATGCTACAGTATCGGATTAAACCTCGTGATACAAGACTTTTAGTTTATACAGATAGATATATAACCAAAAAAAAAATATATATAAAATTGTGAATAGATAACTTCTTAATATAAATCTACCCCTCAAGGGGTTACCTGTCCCAAATTAGATATGCAATAATATATAGCTAGAGATTAATCTAAGGGGGATATCCTTCAGTGTCCTACCATTCAGTACTATTATCTTAAAGATTGAATTTAACAAGACCAGTGTGGCATACTGCCCATTTTATATCATTTATCTACCATGCGTAAAGCTCAACCTCAATAACCTCTAACAATAGCTAGATGTCAGTACAAAAGTTCTATGGGAATCAGCCCCTTATGTTTTTGCCTCAAATAACAATGCATAGGAAAGTACCCATATATGCATTTTTCTCCATGATCTTACTCACAGGGGAAACCACCCCTTCTGTTTAGGCCTATGGTAATAAAGAATTTATAGGTCTGTAGGGGCCAAACAAGATAGATTAAGCACATATAACAGTAACATTGGTCTCAGTCCTTCCACCCCTGGATTAAGCGTCCTTGGCCCCACTCTCCGTCCCGCACCCCCTGTACAATACCACAGCAGCAGCTTGCACAGTCCGTTGAAGATGTCGGCACAGTCAGTAAATCCAGCAAAAAATAAGTCTATGCACCAAACTAAGCAGGACACCCACACAGATTGAGCATTTATAGTAAGCAAGCTTAAAGTACTTTTTTCGTTGGCAAAACGCTGACAGACAGACCTGAATGTAGTTCCTCAGGACAGATATTTGGAGCCTCCTCGGGTACTATCCCCACTCGGTCCTCATAGGGAGAAGACTGCTAGCGCAAGGAGCCCTCTGACTGTGCTCCGGATGAACATACACTTGCGCGGTGATCCAGCCCACCCGCACTGCAGCAACGGGTGTCCGCACAGCCACCCGGACCAGACCTCCTCACTCCAAGAACAGCCTGCAGGAAGAAAGAGGCCCCGGCCAGGCGGTAACCAGGTCCGCGGTACAGAGACACTCCCAGCACCTCACGTTGGGGAAGGTGCTAACACTTTGGCTGCATACCCGTCCAGGGGGCTCCGGCTTCTTGTCGCCCGCAACTCTCGTCCAGAGAGAGTGACTCCGCTGCATATGATGACAGTATTCCCCGGTATACTCACACCACAGGAGCCTTTTCGGGATGCAGATCAAGCCTTGGCTGGGAACAGAAAGAGCTTGCCGCTCGCCAGCAACAACTACTCCACCAGGTGAGTATTACAGCGGCAGCTTTGTGTGGCCAGCCCCAGAAAGCGTACTGTGTATTGAGGGAATAATCTTTGTGCGGGTGGGCTCAGGTGGCTCTTTGGAGAACGAAGTTTACTTGGAATAACAGCTTTGAATAACAGGTGTATTAAGCGGGTAGGCTCGTAGCCATACATATACAGCTCTGTATGACGTTAACAGTGCTTATCTGCAAGTGTCTCATTCCAGTGTAGAAATGGTGTGCACCAGCCAACGTGCACTTGTAGGCTGCAAGGCATTGACTTCCTATGCCAGATCAAAGTCCCATAGCCCAGACCTGTACGTGGCCAAGGGCAACAAAGGCATCTGTTGGTGGTGTATTAGGCCTCACACAGAGGTGCGTAGCTTCCACAGCACCTGCAGCTACCTGCATGCTCCGCCTCCAACAGGAAGTCCAGACTTCATATATATCTAACACAACATCTCTCAACCCTCACTTTAAACAACGCTGGTATTATAGGTTTTTTTCAACCCGGCGTTAGCCTCTAAAAAGTGAGCGGAGAGCAAAATTTAGCTCCACATCTCACTGTAATACCAGCACTGCTTATGGTAGCGGTAAGTTGGCTAAACGTGCTTGTGCACGATTTCCCCATCGTAAACAATGGGGCTGAGCTGGCTGAAAAAAAACCTAACACCTGCAAAAAAGCAGCGTTTAGCTCCTAATGCAGCCCCATTGTTTCCTATGGGGAAACACATTTTATGTCTACACCTAACACCCTAACATGAGCCCCAAAACACCCCTAATCTTACATTTATTAACCCCTAATCTGCTGCCCCCGACATCGCCGACACCTGCATTATATTATTAACCCCTAATCTGCCGCTCTGGACACTGCCGCCACATACATTATACTAATGAACCCCTAATCTGATGCCCCCAACATCGCCGCCACCTACATTATATTTATTAACCCCTAATCTGCCTTCCCCAAGTCGCCGCAACCTAACTACACTTATTAACCCCTAATCTGCCGCCCCCAACGTCGCCGCCACTATAATAAAGTTATTAACCCCTAAACCTAAGTCTAACCCTAACACCCCCTAACTTAAATATAATTTTAAATAATCTAAATAAATAACTACAATTAACTAAATTATTCCTATTTAAAACTAAATACTTACCTATAAAATAAACCCTAAGATAGCTACAATATAACTAATAGTTACATTGTATCTAGCTTAGGATTTATTTTTATTTTACAGGCAAGTTTGTATTTATTTTAACTAGGTAGAATAGTTATTAACTATTTAATAACTACCTAGCTAAAATAAATACAAAAGTACCTGTAAAATAAATCCTAACCTAAGTTACAATTACACCTAACAATACACTATCATTAAATTAATTACCTAAACTACCTACAATTAATTACAAATTAAATTTAAATTAACTAAAGTACGAAAAACAACAAACACTAAATTACAGAAAATAAAAAAATAATTACAATTTTTAAACCAATTACACCTAATCTAATCCCCTAATAAAATAAAAAAGCCCCCCAAAATAATAAAATTCCCTACCCTATACTAAATTACAGATAGCTCTTAAAATGGCCTTTTGTGGGGCATTACCCCAAAGTAATCAGCTCTTTTTACCTGTAAAAAAAATACAATACCCCCCAACATTAAAACCCACCACCCACACACCCAACCCTACTCTAAAACCCACCCAATACCCCCTTAATAAAACCTAACACTAACCCCCTGAAGATCACCCTACCTTGAGACGTCTTCACCCAGCCGGGCACAAGTGGACCTCCAGAGGGGCAGAAGTCTTCATCCGATCGGGCAGAAGAGGACATCCGGATGGCCAGAAGTCTTCATCCAGACGGCATCTTCTATCTTCATCCATCCGGAGCGGAGCGGGTCCATCTTCAATCCAGCCGACGCGGAGCATCCTCTTCAAACGAAGTCCAACTGAAGAATGAAGGTTCCTTTAAATGACGTCATCCAAGATGGCGTCCCTTCAATTCCGATTGGCTGATAGGATTCTTTCAGCCAATCGGAATTAAGGTAGGAAAAATCCTATTGGCTGATGCAATCAGCCAATAGGATTGAAGTTCAATCCTATTGGCTGATCCTATCAGCCAATAGGATTGAGCTCGCATTCTATTGGCTGTTCCAATCAGCCAATAGAATGCAAGCTCAATTCTATTGGCTGATTGCATCAGTCAATAGGATTTTTCTTACCTTAATTCCGATTGGCTGATATAATCCTATCAGCCGATTGGAATTGAAGGGACACCATCTTGGATGACGTCATTTAAAGGAACCTTCATTCTTCAGTTGGACTTCGTTTGAAGAGGATGCTCCGCGTCGGCTGGATTGAAGATGGACCCACTCTGCTCCGGATGGATGAAGATAGAAGATGCCGTCTGGATGAAGACTTCTGCCGCTCTGGAGGTCCACTTGTGCCCGGCTGGGTGAAGACGTCTCAAGGTAGGGTGATCTTCAGGGGGTTAGTGTTAGGTTTTATTAAGGGGGTATTGGGTGGGTTTTAGAGTAGGGTTGGGTGTGTGGGTGGTGGGTTTTAATGTTGAGGGAGGTATTGTATTTATTTTACAGGTAAAAGAGCTGATTACTTTGGGGCAATGCCCCGCAAAAGGCCATTTTAATGGCTATTTGTAATTTAGTATAGGTTAGGGAATTTTATTATTTTGGGGGGCTTGTTTATTTTATTAGGGGGATTAGATTAGGTGTAATTAGTTTTAAAAAAATTTAATTATTTTTTTATTTTCTGTAATTTAGAGTTTGTTGTTTTTCGTACTTTATTTAATTTAATTGTAATTAATTGTAGGTAGCTTAGGTAATTAATTTAATGATAGTGTAGTGTTAGGTGTAATTGTAACTTAGGTTAGGGTTTATTTTACAGATACTTTTGTATTTATTTTAGCTAGGTAGTTATTAAATAGTTAATAACTATTGTACCTAGTTAAAATAAATACAAAGTTGCCTGTAAAATAAAAATAAATCCTGAGATAGCTACAATGTAACTATTAGTTATATTGTAGCTATCTTAGGGTTTATTTTATAGGTAAGTATTTAGTTTTAAATAGGAATTATTTAGTTAATTGTAGTAATTTTATTTAGATGTATTTAAATTATATTTAAGTTAGGGGGGTGTTAGGGTTAGGGTTAGACTTAGGTTTAGGGGTTAATAAATTTAATATAGTAGCAGCGATGTTGGGAGCGGCAGATTAGGGGTTAATAAATGTAGGTAGGTGTTGGCGATGTTAGGGACGGCAGATTAGGGGTTAATATAATTTAACTAGTGTTTGCGAGGCTGGAGTGCGGCGGTTTAGGGGTTAATACATTTATTTAAGTGGCGGCGATGTCCGATAGGCAGATTAGGGGTTAAAATTGTTATTTTAGTGTTTGCGATGGGGGGGGGGGGCTCGGTTTAGGGGTTAATAGGTAGTTTATGGGTGTTAGTGTACGTTTTAGCACTTTAGTTAAGTGTTTTATGTTATGGCGTTAGCCCATAAAACTCTTAACTACTGACTTTTAAATGCGTTAGGAGTCTTGACAGGAGAGGCTGTACTGCTTTACCAAGACTCGTAATACCAACGTTAGGAAAATCCCATTTAAAAGATAGGATACGCAATCGATGTAAGGGGATTTGCGGTATGCTCGAGTCGCGGAGAAAAAGTGAGGGGTACACCTGTACCTGCCAGACTCGTAATACCAGCGGGCGTTAAAAAGCAGCGTTGGGACCTCTCAACGCTGCTTTTTAAGGCTAACGCAAAACTCGTAATCTAGGCGTAAGTACTCATATCACGACATTAAAAATCATGTGGTTACCTTATCCGATCACGCCCCAGTGAAGTTAACTTTAACTATTAAAATAGACCCTCCTAGAGAAAACAGATGTTTTTTCCCAACTTATCTATATAAAGATCTTAACCTCCTCAATTAAATAAATTAAATGATTGGAGAATGGCATGCATATTACTCTCTCAATTCACAACACCTTCAGAATCCCCTACTCTTCTGGGAGACTGCTAAATTGGTACTGAGAGGAGTTTTCACAAATTACGCCGCTGGAGTTTGGAAGCAATCTGCAGCGAAAGAGGAACTAGTGTTTAAAAAACTAATAAACGCTCAAAATAGATACCTTAAAACCCCAACTGAAAAAATAGGGATTATTATAAACAGGTCAAATCTGCTGCGGATAATCTCTTACTACAAAAAACCTTAAAAACTACAAATAAAATGCAAGCAAGATTCTATAGATTTGGCAACAAAACTGGCCGCTCCCTTGCAACCCTAACTAAATTAGTCAGACCACCGAATATAATATCTGCAATTAATAATAATGGAAACAAAGTCTCAAAACCTGAGGACATTCAAAAAGTATTCACTGACTATTATGCTAATCTGTATAGCCCCCATAACCCGAATAAAGATCAGATCAATATATTTCTAGAAAACTTAAAACTGTCTAGACTTTCAGAATACCAAATAGATATGCTCAATGTCCCAATAGGAATAGACGAAGTGCTTAAGGCCATACAATATACTCCCCATGGTAAATCCCCAGGTTCAGATGGTATGCCTGCTGAGTTTTATAAGTTATTAAAAACTGAGATCTCTGGAACCCTAACTATTTTGTACAACAATATTGTCACAGGACACACCCATCCCAGTCACTCCCATCATTGAAGCCCATATCAGTATAATTCTAAAACCATGGAAAGATCCATTACAGCCTGCATCATATCGCCCAATCTCACTACTCAACAAATACTATAAGCTATTGCCCAAGATTTAGCAACTAAAATAGGTCTGGTATTACCATCAATTATTCACAAAGATCAAACATGTTTTGTACAGGGTAAGTCGTCAGTTAAAAATACCAGAAAAGTTCAACTAATTCTATTTTATTTTTGTTATTTTTGGAAATATAGAAACGACCCCCAGTTATCGAAGCAGACTAAAGCCTGCATGTTAGCTTTGAATGCTGAAAAAGTCTTTGATAAAGTATTATGGGGCTACCTTTTTTCCACATTAGAACACTTCGGCTTTGCTGGTAACATCCTTCAGGCTATTCAAAACATTTATAGAGACCCAATAACAGCTGTCGTAAACTGTAGAATTGCCCTGACATTCCCCTTACATAAAGGCACTAGGCAGGGTTGCCCACTCTCCCCTCTATTATTTGACATCGCAATAGAGCCTCTTGCTCAGGCCATAAGAAGGGAATAATTAACCTCATATAATAGCACTCATTGAAAGATATGGCAATATCTCAGGATACCATATCAACCAGGATAAATCGGAACTGATCTGGTTAACTAGGGAAGCCCCTGAAGATATCCTTTGAGGCAGTCTCAAATATATTCAAATATTTAGGAATTAAGTTATCACTTAACCCTAACTCCTGATATGACCTTAATTATACCCCTCAGATTAGGAAAATAACAGATCAGCTGAATAGCTGGAAAGGCTTACCCCTCTTACTATCTGGATGAATAAACTTAATTAAAATGATAACCTTCCCAAAATTATTATGTGTTTTCCAAATGTTGCCAATTAAAAAAAAAAGACCTAAAGGTACTCAATACTAAAATCCTAGACTTTATTTGGGCAGGAAAGCAGCACTGTATAAGCTCCCAAAAGCTTTCAAGTTCAGTGTTACATGGAGGCTTTGGCCTTCCAAATCTCTTGTTCTATAATTGGGCTGCCCTCTCAAAATTTATATTAGACTGGCTTAGTCAACAATATCACTTTACTTTCAAAACTTTGGAAGAAGTACTAATTAAAGCTTATTCGCTAGCAGTACTACCTCATTTAACTCCACAGCAAATCCAAAGACACATAGGTGAAGTACTTCCTCTTACAGGACATTTAAAAGCTTGGGGATCACTTTGTAAGTGGCTTAAAATCCCACAAACCTGCACTAAATACCTACCGCTTCAGGGAAACCCCAACTTTATTGCAGGCATCACTACTCAACCTTTCCAAATATGGCATCATAAAGGACTCCAAAATATTCAACACATTCTTGACAAATTGGATAACTCAATTAAGAGTTTTAAGACATTATAAACCCAGTACACTCTACCAAATGCACATTATTTTGCATATCTCCAAACAAGACACTATGTGACGGATATACTAAAAGAAGGGAACCTTCTTCAACAAACAAGACCCATAACTTAACTAGTTTTCTCTTGTAAGGTGTATCCAGTCCACAGATCATCCATTACTTGTGGGATATTCTCCTTCCCAACAGGAAGTTGCAAGAGAAACGTAGTTGTTTTTTTCTTCAATCAAAAGTTTGTTATTTTTAAATGGTACCGGAGTTGTACTATTTTGTCCCAGGCAGAAAATAGAATAATAATCTGCCTGTGATTTCTATGATCTAACTAAGATCCATTGCTGTTCTCACACATAACTGAAGAGAGAGATAACTTCAGCTGGGGAATGGCGTGCAGGTTATCCTGCTATGAGGTATGTGCAGTTAATAATTTTTTCTAGAAATGTAAATGCTAGAAAATGCTGCTGATACCAGATTTATGTAAGGTAAGCCTGAATACAGTGATTTAATAGCGACTGGTATCATGCTTACTTGCAGAGGTAATACTCTTATAGATCTTCAATATAAAACGTTTGCTGGCATGTTTAAACGTTTTTATATATACTTTGGTGATAAAACTTTATTGGGGCCTAGTTTTTTTCCACATGGCTGGCTTAAATTTGCCTAGAAACAGTTTCCTTACTGCTAGATTTAGAGTTTTGTCGGTAACGACCCGCGTAGCTAATGCTGGCTTTTTCCCCCCCCGCACCTTTTAAATACCGCTGGTATTTAGAGTTCACAGAAGGGC
Organism: Bombina bombina; assembly: GCF_027579735.1. NCBI lineage: Eukaryota > Metazoa > Chordata > Amphibia > Anura > Bombinatoridae > Bombina > Bombina bombina. The sequence goes on along the minus strand of NC_069510.1, from coordinate 80,004,759 downwards.
TGCGTTAGGCTCCAAAAAGGGAGCGTATAGCATATTTACCGCCATTGCAACTCTAAATACCAGCGGTGCTTACGGACGCGGCCAGCTTCAAAAACGTGCTTGTGCACGATTCCCCCATAGGAAACAATGGGGCAGTTTGAGCTGAAAAAAAACCTAACACCTGCAAAAAAGCAGCGTTCAGCTCTTAACGCAGCCCCATTGTTTCCTATGGGGAAACAGTTTCTAAGTCTGCACCTAACACCCTAACATGTACCCCGAGTCTAAACACCCCTAACCTTACACTCATTAACCCCTAATCTGCCGCCCCCGCTATCGCTGACCCCTGCATATTTTTTAACCCCTAATCTGTCGCTCCGTACACCGCCGCAAGCTACATTATACCTATGTACCCCTAATCTGCTGCCCCTAACACCACGACCCCTATATTATATTTATTAACCCCTAATCTGCCCCCCACAACGTCGCCCGCCAGCTACCTACAATAATTAACCCCTAATCTGCAGACCGGACCTCACCGCTACTCTAATAAATGTATTAACCCCTAATCCGCCTCACTAACCCTATAATAAATAGTATTAACCCCTAATCTGCCCTCCCTAACATCGCTGACACCTAACTTCAAGTATTAACCCCTAATCTGCAGACCGGACCTCACCGCTACTCTAATAAATGTATTAACCCCTAAAGCTAAGTCTAACCCTAACACTAACACCCCCCGAAGTTAAATATAATTTAAATCTAACAAAATAAATTAACTCTTATTAAATAACTTATTCCTATTTAAAGCTAAATACTTACCTGTAAAATAAACCCTAATATAGCTACAATATAAATTATAATTATATTGTAGCTATTTTAGGAATAATATTTATTTTACAGGCAACTTTGTATTTATTTTAACCAGGTACAATAGCTATTAAATAGTTAATAACTATTTAATAGCTACCTAGTTAAAATAATTACAAAATTACCTGTAAAATAAATCCTAACCTAAGTTACAATTAACCCCTTAACGACACGAGTCGTACAGGGTACGTCGCACACAACCTGGGGGTCGATCCGATATAAATCGTCGCCCGCAAAAGCCGGCGACGCCAATATTTGCGAGGGTTTGGTATCACATATACGCCGTAACCTAGAAGTTACGCCCGTATATTTCTGCCGTCGCCCGCAGTTTTTTGGGCCATAGGCAGGTATACCAAACCCGCGCAGTTTGGTATCCAATATGCAGCGTAAGGACTTACGTGGCGAAAATGGAGAAAACTTACTCCATTTTCACCTCGCCACAAAAAGCAGCCGTAAGAAGCCTTACGCTGACTATTGGAGCCCCGTAACTTCCTAAACTGGCTGCTAAAATAAACCTAACACCTAACGCATGCGCAATGTCTATCTACCTGTCAACCGCGATCCCCCCCCCCCCCCGAAATCCCTAATAAAGTTATTACCCCCCTAAACCGCCGCTCCCGGACCCCGCCGCCATCTACATAAACTAACCCCCTACTGTGAGCCTCTAAAACCGCCGCCATCTACCTTATCTATCCCCTAATCTGACCCCTTACACCGCCGCCACCTATATAAAAATTATTAACCCCTAATCTAATCCCCCTATACCGCCGCCAGCTATATTAATATTATTAACCCCTAATGTAAGCCCCTTACACCGCCGCCATCTCTATTAAAATGATTAACCCCTAATTTAATCTACCTACCCCGCCGCCAGCTATATTATCTATATTAACCCTAAGTATATTATAGTTAATATAGTTATTACATTATATATATTAACTATATTAACCCTAATTATATTAGGGTTAATATAGTTAATATAGTTACTATAGTATTTATATTAACTATATTAACTCTATCTAACCCTAACACCCCTAACTAAATTTATATTAAATTAATCTAATTCATTTATAAACTAAAATATTCCTATTTAAATCTAAATACTTACCTATAAAATAAACCCTAAGATAGCTACAATATAATTAATAATTACATTGTAGCTATGTTAGGGTTAATATTTATTTTACAGGTAAATTGTTAATTATTTTAACTAGGTATAATAGATATTAAATAGGTATTAACTATTTAATATCTACCTAGTTAAAATAATTACCCAATTACCTGTAAAATAAATCCTAACCTAAGTTACAAATACACCTACACTATCAATAAATTTACTAAACTACAAACATCTATCTAAAAATACAATTAAATTAACTAAACTAAATTACAAAAAAAAAACAAACACTAAATTACAAAAAATAAAAAAAGATTACAAGATATTTAAGCTAATTACACCTATTCTAAGCCCCCTAATAAAATAATAAACCCCCAAAATAAAAAAATTCCCTGCCCTATTCTAAATTAAACAAATTTCAAAGCTCTTTACCTTACCAGCCCTTAAAAGGGCCTTTTGTGGGGCATGCCCCAAAGAATTCAGCTCTTTTGCATACAACAAATACAATCCCCCCCCCATTACAACCCACCACCCACATACCCCTATTCTAAAACCACCCAAACCCCCCTTTAAAAAGCCTAACACTACCCCCCTGAAGATCTCCCTACCTTGTCTTCACCACACCGGGCCGAACTCCTGATCCGATCCGGGCGATGTCTTCCTCCAAGCGGCAAAGAAGAATTCTTCCTCCGGCGATGTCTTCCTCCAAGCGGCAGCAAAGTCTTCATTCTTCCGGCGGCATCTTCAATCTTCTTTCTTCGCTCCGCCGCCGCGGAGCATCCATCCCGGACGACTGCTGAACTTGGAATGAGGTACCTTTAAATTACGTCATCCAAGATGGCGTCCGCCGAATTCCGATTGGCTGATAGGATTCTATCAGCCAATCGGAATTAAGTTAGAAAAATCTGATTGGCTGATTGAATCAGCCAATCAGATTCAAGTTCAATCCGATTGGCTGATCCAATCAGCCAATCAGATTGAGCTTGCATTCTATTGGCTGTTCCGATCAGCCAATAGAATGCGAGCTCAATCTGATTGGCTGTTCGGATCAGCCAATCGGATTGAACTTGAATCTGATTGGCTGATTCAATCAGCCAATCAGATTTTTCTAACTTAATTCCGATTGGCTGATAGAATCCTATCAGCCAATCGGAATTCGGCGGACGCCATCTTGGATGACGTCATTTAAAGGTACATCATTCGTAGTACAGCAGTCGGCCGGGATGGATGCTCCGCGGCGGCGGAGCGAAGAAAGAAGATTGAAGATGCCGCCGGAAGAATGAAGACTTTGCTGCCGCTTGGAGGAAGACATCGCCGGAGGAAGAATTCTTCTTTGCCGCTTGGAGGAAGACATCGCCCGGATCGGATCAGGAGTTCGGCCCGGTGTGGTGAAGACAAGGTAGGGAGATCTTCAGGGGGGTAGTGTTAGGCTTTTTTAAGGGGGGTTTGAGTGGTTTTAGAATAGGGGTATGTGGGTGGTGGGTTGTAATGGGGGGGGGGGATTGTATTTGTTGTATGCAAAAGAGCTGAATTCTTTGGGGCATGCCGCACAAAAGGCCCTTTTAAGGGCTGGTAAGGTAAAGAGCTTTGAAATTTGTTTAATTTAGAATAGGGCAGGGAATTTTTTTATTTTGGGGGTTTATTATTTTATTAGGGGGCTTAGAATAGGTGTAATTAGCTTAAAAATATTGTAATCTTTTTTTTATTTTTTGTAATTTAGTGTTTTTTTTTTTTTTGTAATTTAGTTTAGTTAATTTAATTGTATTTTTAGATAGATGTTTGTAGTTTATTAAATTTATTGATAGTGTAGGTGTATTTATAACTTAGGTTAGGATTTATTTTACAGGTAATTGGGTAATTATTTTAACTAGGTAGATATTAAATAGTTAATAACTATTTAATATCTATTATACCTAGTTAAAATAATTAACAATTTACCTGTAAAATAAATATTAACCCTAACATAGCTAAAATGTAATTATTAATTATATTGTAGCTATCTTAGGGTTTATTTTATAGGTAAGTATTTAGATTTAAATAGGAATATTTTAGTTTATAAATGAATTAGATTAATTTAATATAAATTTAGTTAGGGTTAGATAGAGTTAATATAGTTAATATAAATACTATAGTAACTATATTAACTATATTAACCCTAATATAATTAGGGTTAATATAGTTAATATATATAATGTAATAACTATATTAACTATAATATACTTAGGGATAACATAGATAATATAGCTGGCGGCGGGGTAGGTAGATTAAATTAGGGGTTAATCATTTTAATAGAGATGGCGGCGGTGTAAGGGGCTTACATTAGGGGTTAATAATTTTAATATAGATGGCGGCGGTGTTAGGGGCTCACTTTAGGGGGTTATAGATATAATATAGCTGGCGGCGGGGTACGGGAGCGGCGGTTTAGGGGTTAATAACTTTATTAGGTTGCGGCGGGGTACGGGAGCGGCGGTTTAGGGGTTAATAGCTTTTTTATTGTTAGGCTAGTGAGGGGGGATAGCGGATAGAGGGTTAGACAGTGCGGGCTATGTTAGGGAGGCGTGTTAGACAGTGCGGGCTATGTTAGGGAGGCGTGTTAGACAGTGCGGGCTATGTTAGGGAGGCGTGTTAGACAGTGCGGGTGTTTTAGACTTTAGTCAGGTTTTATAGGCGCCGGCAGTTTCTAACGTGCCGCAAGTCACTGGCGACGCCAGAAATTTGTACTTACGCAGATTTCAGGACATCGCTGGTTTGTCAGACTTACGGCACGTTAGCATCTGACGGCGACCTATATGGGATAGCTCGAGTTGCGAGCTGAAACTGCGGGCGACGCCGGTTCCCTCGCTTGCGCCGCAAACTGCGATCTATATCGGATCGCGCCCCAGGTCTTTAAAGACCAGCGACGTACCCTGTACGACTTTGGGGATTAAAGCGGCTGGAAGCGATCCTGATCGCTTCCAGCCGCTTTACGGTTATTGCAGTGATGCCTCGATATCGAGGCATCCTGCAATAACATTTTTCCCCCATCCGATGCAGAGAGAGCCACTCTGTGGCCCTCTCTGCACCGGCATCGATGGCCGCAATCGTTGGTGGGTGGGAGCTGACCGTGGGTGGGGGGTGGGCGGCCATCGGTGACAAATTGAAGAGAGAGGGGGGCGGGATCGGGGGCGGGGTTGTTGGGCGCGCACACGGGAGCGCACGGGGGGCCCGGGGGTTGGGCGCTTGCACGGGGAGGGAGCGGGTGGGAACCGCTACACTACAGCAAAATAATTATATAAGACTGGCAGTAAGGGGGGATACAATCCCCAACAAAAATAAATCTAAGGGATCTGGGAGCGGGTGGGGGATTTGTCTGTGGAGGGGGGGGAAGCTACACTACAGAAAAAATGGGGAAAAAAATTAAAAAAACCTAAAAAAAACTCATTTGTATTTGCAAACAGGGTACTGGCAGACAGCTGCCAGTACCCAAGATGGCTCCCAGTAAGGTAGAGGTGGAGGGTTAGAGAGCTGTTTGGGAGGGGGGATCAGGGAGGTTGGGGGCTAAGGGGGGATCCTACACAGCTGCATATGTAAATATGCTTTACAATTTTTTTTTAAATTTTAAGAGAGCTATTTGGGAGGGATCCTGGGGTGTGATGTGTCAGGTGGGAGGCTGATCTCTACGCTAAAGCTAAAATTAACCCTGCAAGCTCCCTACAAATGACCTAATTAACCCCTGCACTGCTGTGCATAATACACGTGTGGTGCGCAGCGGCATTTAGCGGCCTTATAATTACCAAAAAGCAACGCCAAAGCCATATATGTCTGCTATTTCTGAACAAAGGGGATCCCAGAGAAGCATTTACAATCATTTATGCCATACTTGCAAAAGTTGTTTGTAAATAATTTCAGTGAGAAACCTATCCCTGGGCGTTGGAGATTATATCTCACGGATACCTTCTGGACTTCAAAGCTTCTCCTCCACAAGGGAGATTTCATCTTTCAAGGTTATCAGCAAACCAAATAAAGAAAGAGGCTTTTCTTCACTGTGTACAAGACCTCCTAGTAATGGGGGTGATCCACCCAGTTCCGCGGACGGAACAAGGGCAAGGATTTTACTCAAATCTGTTTGTGGTTCCCAAGAAAGAGGGAACCTTCAGACCAATCTTGGACCTAAAGATCTTAAACAAGTTCCTAAGAGTTCCATCATTCAAAATGGAGACTATTCGAACCATCCTACCCATGATCCAAGAGGGTCAGTATATGACCACAGTGGACTTAAAGGATGCCTACCTTCACATACCGATTCACAAAGATCATTATCGGTACCTAAGGTTTGCCTTTCTAGACAGGCATTACCAGTTTGTAGCTCTTCCCTTCGGGTTAGCTACGGCCCCGAGAATTTTTACAAAGGTTCTGGGCTCGCTTCTGGCGGTACTAAGACCGCGAGGCATAGCGGTGGCTCCGTACTTAGACGACATTCTGATACAAGCGTCAAGTTTTCAAAATGCAAAGTCTCATACAGAGATAGTTCTAGCATTTCTGAGGTCGCATGGGTGGAAAGTGAACATGGAAAAGAGTTCTCTGTTACCACTCACAAGGGTTCCCTTTCTAGGGACTCTTATAGATTCTGTAGAGATGAAGATTTACCTGACGGAGTCCAGGTTATCAAAAATCCTAAATGCTTGCTGTGTCCTTCATTCCATTCCAAGCCCATCAGTAGCTCAGTGCATGGAAGTAATCGGCTTAATGGTTGCGGCAATGGACATAGTGCCATTTGCGCGCCTGCATCTCAGACCGCTGCAATTATGCATGCTGAGTCAGTGGAATGGGGATTACTCAGATCTGTCCCCTTTACTAAATCTGGACCAGGAGACCAGAGATTCTCTTCTCTGGTGGTTGTCTCGGATTCATCTGTCCAAGGGAATTACTTTTCGCAGACCAGATTGGACGATTGTAACAACAGATGCCAGCCTGCTAGGCTGGGGCGCAGTCTGGAATTCCCTGAAGGCTCAGGGATCATGGACTCAGGAGGAGAAACTCCTTCCAATAAACATTCTGGAATTAAGAGCGATATTCAATGCTCTTCTAGCTTGGCCTCAGTTAGCAACACTGAGGTTCATCAGATTTCAGTCGGACAACATCACGACTGTGGCTTACATCAATCATCAAGGGGGAACCAGGAGTTCCCTAGCGATGTTAGAAGTCTCAAAGATAATTCGCTGGGCAGAGTCTCACTCTTGCCATCTGTCAGCGATCTACATCCCAGGCGTGGAGAATTGGGAGGCGGACTTTCTAAGCAGCCAGACCTTTCACCCGGGGGAGTGGGAACTTCACCCGGAGGTATTTGCTCAACTGATTCTTTGTTGGGGCGAACCGGAACTGGATCTCATGGCTTCTCGCCAGAACGCCAAGCTTCCTTGTTACGGATCCAGGTCCAGGGACCCGGGAGCGGTGCTGGTAGATGCACTAGCAGCCCCTTGGATTTTCAGCATGGCTTATGTGTTCCCACCGTTTCCGTTGCTGCCTCGTCTGATTGCCAGGATCAAACAGGAGAGAGCATCAGTGATTCTGATAGCGCCTGCGTGGCCACGCAGGACCTGGTATGCAGACCTAGTGGACATGTCGTCCTGTCCACCATGGTCTCTGCCTCTGAGGCAGGACCTTCTACTTCAGGGTCCTTTCAACCATCCAAGCCTAATTTCTCTGAGGCTGACTGCATGGAGATTGAACGCTTGATTCTCTCAAAGCGTGGTTTCTCGGAGTCGGTTATTGATACATTGATACAGGCTCGGAAACCGGTTACCAGAAAAATTTACCATAAGATATGGCGTAAATATTTACATTGGTGTGAATCCAAGAGTTACTCATGGAGTAAGGTTAGGATTCCTAGGATATTGTCTTTTCTACAAGAGGGTTTAGAAAAGGGTTTATCCGCTAGTTCGTTAAAGGGACAGATTTCTGCTGTCTATTCTTTTACACAAACGTCTGGCAGAGAATCCAGACGTTCAGGCTTTTTGTCAGGCTTTGGCTAGGATTAAGCCTGTGTTTAAAACTGTTGCTCCTCCGTGGAGCTTAAACTTGGTTCTTAAAGTTCTTCAGGGTGTTCCGTTTGAACCCCTTCGTTCCATTGATAGTAAGCTTTTATCTTGGAAAGTTCTGTTTTTGATGGCTATTTCCTCGGCTCGAAGAGTCTCTGAGTTATCTGCCTTACATTGCGATTCTCCTTATCTGATTTTTCATTCAGACAAGGTAGTTTTGCGTACTAAACCTGGATTTTTACCTAAGGTTGTTTCTAATAGGAATATCAATCAGGAGATTGTTGTTCCATCATTATGTCCTAACCCTTCTTCAAAGAAGGAACGTCTTTTGCATAATCTGGACGTAGTCCGTGCCCTGAAGTTCTACTTACAGGCAACTAAGGATTTTCGGCAAACTTCTTCTCTGTTTGTCATTTATTCTGGACAGAGGAGATGTCAAAAGGCTTCGGCCGCCTCTCTCTCTTTTTGGCTTCATAGCATAATACGTTTAGCCTATGAGACTGCTGGACAGCAGCCCCCTGAAAGAATTACAGCTCATTCCACTAGAGCTGTGGCTTCCACCTGGGCCTTTAAGAATGAGGCCTCTGTTGAACAGATTTGCAAGGCTGCAACTTGATCTTCACTTCATACCTTTTCAAAATTTTACAAATTTGACACTTTTGCTTCTTCGGAGGCTGGTTTTGGGAGAAAGGTTCTACAGGCAGTGGTTCCTTCTGTTTAATGTTCCTGCTTTGTCCCTCCCATCATCCGTGTACTTTAGCTTTGGTATTGGTATCCCATAAGTAATGGATGACCCGTGGACTGAACACACTTAACAAGAGAAAACATAATTTATGCTTACCTGATAAATTTATTTCTCTTGTAGTGTGTTCAGTCCACAGCCCGCCCTGTCTTTTTTTGAGGCAGTTCTAAATTTTAATTAAAACTCCAGTCACCACTGCACCCTATAGTTTCTCCTTTCTCGTCTTGTTTCGGTCGAATGACTGGATATGACATGTGAGGGGTGGAGCTATATAGCAGCTCTGCTTGGGTGATCCTCTTGCAACTTCCTGTTGGGAAGGAGAATATATCCCATAAGTAATGGATGACCCGTGGACTGAACACACTACAAGAGAAATAAATTTATCAGGTAAGCATAAATTATGTTTTTTTTATTTTTTGTAACTTAGCTTTTTTTATTTTTTGTACTTTAGTTAGTTTATTTAACTGTATTTATTTGTAGGTATTTCATGTAATTAATTTATTTATAGTGTAGTGTTAGATTTAATTGTAGGTATTTCATGTAATTAATCTATTGATAGTGTAGTGTTAGGTTTAATTGTAACTTAGGTTAGGATTTATTTTACAGGTAATTTTGTAATTATTTTAACTAGGTAGCTATTAAATAGTTCTTAACTATTTAATAGCTATTGTACCTGGTTAAAATAAATACAAAGTTTCCTGTAAAATAAATATTAATCCTAAAATAGCTACAATATAATTATAATTTATATTGTAGCTATATTAGGGTTTATTTTACAGGTAAGTATTTAGCTTTAAATAGGATTAATTTATTTAATAAGAGTTCATTTATTTCGTTAGATAATAATTATATTTAACTTAGGGGGGTGTTAGTGTTAGGGTTAGACTTAGCTTTAGGGGTTAATACATTTATTATAGTGGTCGGCAGATTAGGGGTTAATACTTGAAGTTAGGTGTCGGCGATGTTAAGGAGGGCAGATTAGGGGTTAATACTATTTATTATAGGGTTATTGAGGCGGGAGTGAGGCGGATTAAGGGTTAATAACTTTATTATAGTAGCGGTGAGGTCCGGTCGGCAGATTAGGGGTTAATAATTGTAGGTAAGGTAGCAGCAACGTTGGTGGCGGCAGATTAGGGGTTAATAAATATAATATAGGGGTCGGCGGTGTTAGGGGCAGCAGATTAGGGGTACATAGGGATAACGTAGGTTGCGGCGGTGTGCGGTCGGCAGATTAGGGGTTAATAAAATGTATTAGAGTGGCGGCGATGTGGGGGGGCCTCGGTTTAGGGGTACATAGGTAGTTTATGGGTGTTAGTGTACTTTAGCGCACAGTAGTTAAGAGCTTTATGAACCGGCGTTAGCCCATAAAGCTCTTAACTCCTGACTTTTTTCTGCGGCTGGAGTTTTGTCGGTAGAGGCTCTACCGCTCACTTCAGCCAAGACTCTAAATACCAGCGTTAGAAAGATCCCATTGAAAAGATAGGATACGCAATTGGCGTAGGGGGATCTGCGGTATGGAAAAGTCGCGGCTGGAAAGTGAGCGTTAGAGCCTTACCTACAAGACTCTAAATACCAGCGGTAGCCCAAAACCAGCGTTAGGAGCCTCTAACGCTGGTTTTGACGGCTAACGCAGAACTCTACATCTAGCCGTTAGGCTTTCCACTGTTTAGACATGAGTGGGAGGGGCCTAATTTAGTGCTTTATTGCGCAGTAACTTTTGCAGACTGAGACATCCAGCTTTCCTCCAGGAGTCCCCTGAATGCTATAGGACATCTCTAAAGGGCTCTTAGGCTTTCCAAAATCGTTTGTTTGGGAAGGTAGGGCCACAGCAGAGCTGTGGCAGTTTGTTGTGACTGTTAAAAAACGTCTATATCGTTTTTTTTATCTGTTTTTTTAACTAAGGGGTTAATCATCCATTTGCAAGTGGGTGCAATGCTCTGTTAGCTTATTATACACACTGTAAAAAATTTGTTTGATTTACTGCTTTTTTTCACTGTTTTTCAAATTCTGACCTTTTTTATTTTTCTTAAAGGCACAGTACCGTTTTTATTTTTTGCTTGTTAACTTGATTTAAAGTGTTTTCCAAGCTTGCTGGTCTCATTGCTAGTCTGCTTAAACATGTCTGACATAGAGGAAACTCCTTGTTCATTATGTGTAGAAGCCATGGTGGAACCCCCTCTTAGAATGTGTACCAAATGTACTGATTTCACTCTAAGTAATAAAGATTATATTCTGTCTTTAAAAAATTTATCACCAGAGGACTCTGACGAGGGGGAAGTTATGCCGACTAACTCGCCCCACGTGTCAGACCCTTTGACTCCCGCTCAAGGGACTCACACTCTAATGGCGCCAAGTACATCTAGTGCGCCCATAGCGTTTACTTTACAAGACATGGCGGCGGTCATGGATAATACACTGTCAGCGGTATTATCCAGACTACCTGGGTTTAGAGGAAAGCGAGACAGCTCTGGACTTAGAAGAAATACAGAGCATACTGACGCTTTAAGAGCTATGTCTGATACTCCCTCACAATATGCAGAAGCTGAGGAAGGAGAGCTTCTTTCTGTGGTTGATGTTTCTGAATCAGGGAAGAGGATTCAACCTGATTCTGATATGTCAACATTTAAATTTAAGCTTGAACACCTCCGCGTATTGCTAAGGGAGGTTTTAGCTGCTCTGAATGACAATTGCAGTGCCAGAGAAATTGTGTAGACTGGATAAATACTATGCAGTGCCGGTGTGCACTGATGTTTTTCCAATACCTAAAAGGTTTACAGAAATTATTACTAAGGAATGGGATAGACCAGGTGTGCCGTTCTCTCCCCCTCCTATTTTTAAGAAAATGTTTCCGATAGATGCCACCACACGGGACTTATGGCAGACAGTCCCTAAGGTGGAGGGAGCAGTTTCTACCCTAGCTAAACGTACTACTATCACTATAAATTTGATACTTTTGCTTCTTCAGAGGCTATTTTGGGGAGAAAGCTTTTACAGGCAGTGGTACCTTCCGTTTAAGTACCTGCCTTGTCCCTCCCTTCATACGTGTACTTTAGCTTTGGTATTGGTATCCCACAAGTAATGGATGATCCGTGGACTGGATACACCTTACAAACATAATTTATGCTTACCTGATAAATTTCTTTCTCTTGTGGTGTATCCAGTCCACGGCCCGCCCTGTCATTTTAAGGCAGGTATTTTTTAACTTTAAACTACAGTCACCACTGCACCCTATGGTTTCTCCTTTCTCTTGCTTGTCTTCGGTCGAATGACTGGATATGGCAGTTAGGGGAGGAGCTATATAGACAGCTCTGCTGTGGGTGATCCTCTTGCAACTTCCTGTTGGGAAGGATAATATCCCACAAGTAATGGATGATCCGTGGACTGGATACACCATAAGAGAAATACATTTATCAGGTAAGCATAAATTATGTTTTATTAGTTACTCAATGGATATATACAATATCTCCAATATATAGATTACTGATAGAACCCACGAACACTTCTACTGTTATACAAATAGCTGAAAAGTGGTCCAACCCAGTGGAGGAGGCAATAGACACACCGCTAATACAGACTAGCATAAAAACTCTACGTAACGTAACTCTATATCAAGACTTGCGAGACTCACATATTAGATTGCTACATCAAGCCTACATAACTCCCAAGTTGTATCAGAAGTGGGCACCACAAACAGCAAACGTTTGTCCAAAATGCTAAAAAGAAAACCCTGACTTGATACACTTGCTGTGGCGGGTGTCCTCGATTGGTTAAATATTGGAAAACAACAGCATACTTGCTTAAAAATAAATGTAGTATTGACTTCACAGTAGACAATGAAACCATAATCTTTCTGAAATTACCGAAGGGTTTAAAAAGAAGGGATAAACTATTGTGGATGGTTTTATTAATTGCTAGAAGACTGGTGTTTAAAGCATGGAATTCCCCAACTATACCCACTCTAACACAGCTTAAAAACTCTCTTCTTCACCAGATGACAATTAAATTGTACGACTCAGTAGGTGACATGGCACATAGGTACATAGGACAACTAGCTTTATGCATAATTGGGAATGATATATACATAGTTTAACTCATCAACTACAAACACAGCTATTGTATCCTTTAAGAAATACAGATTTTATCCTAAACACCAGACTTAGAGGAGAATGGTTGCTAAACTTTGATTGAATAGGTTTAACAATATTGACCATAGAGATTTTGTATTTGTATCTCTGTATCTCTGACATATCACTGGATATCACAACTACCTAGTCAGAATCCTTTATTGTATTATGGTTTTAGTTTAATTTTGTTTATTTGTTTGAATTGTTTTAAAACGTATAAAACCTCAGAAGACATTTATCCTTAAATATTAACCTATGAGGACAATTCCTATTGTATTCAATGTTGACTATTGTACTTAAATGTATGTACTTTATAATTTTGACAATGTCGCTGAGATGATAAATAAAAATAATTTAAAAAAAAATACAGCATTGTTAAATGTATTTAAAACCAACATTAAAAGCTCTATGCTTTTCAGAAATTAAATTGCCTTTGTCAAGAGAAAATCAAAAGCATAGCATGAAAGCTTACCTTATATGCTCTTGATAAAGGCAATTTAATTGCTGAAAAGCTCTTAAGGGTGGTTTTAAATAAATTTAATAAAGATGTATTTTATCGTTCTCTTGCTGGTGATTCCGGTAATAAAAGCTAATTTCTTTGCTAAGACATGGAGAGTCCACGACATCATTCCAATTACTAGTGGAATATTCACTCCTGGCCAGCAGGAGAAGGCAAGGAGCATCACAGCAAGCTGTTAAGTGCCCCTTCCCTTACCTATAACCCCCAGTCATTATCTTTGCCTCTGTCAATGGAGGAGGTGAAGTTCGGTGTCTGAAGAACGGATTCCTTTTTCAGGTACTTTTCCCTGCAAGCAAGGTTTTGGGTTTGTCCACATCAATTTCTTGAGTAAGAGTAGCAGTGGCTTTTAAGCAGTTAGAAAGTTGTGAGGTAGTCCTTGCTTGGTTTTCTAACATGTCTGATGCCCTTGGTATAGAAGTATGTGTCCTGTCACGCCTTGTGAGCTGTCTTCCTGCCGGACAGCTGGATTTGCAGGTAAATGCTTTTGTCTTCTAGGTATTGGAGACTTGCACTTGAGATGATTTTCCTGAAGTAATTATTGGGACATAATTAATCCTTTAGGAAGGATTTATTTGGGCAGGGTGCAGACACTTTATGTATGTGTGGAGACTAAAGGGTTAACTTTCCATGCGGTTATGGGATGTTTTCTCTGAGGTTTTCTATATATAAGTTTCAGTTTATTGGGACTTTTATTTATTAGGAAACGTGATTGTTGGGCTCCACTTTGTTGTATAATGTTTTTATTAGGCAGTTGCTGCTAGAAACGCACACTTTTAGTTTTTGCTGCGCAGTTTCTTTTGTTGCCAGTCATGTGACGCCTCCCTCACCTGAGTTCCTGAGCGGAGCAGCGTCATTTTGGACAGCTTCTTGGTGTCGGATCGGTTTTTTTTCGATCGTTGTACAGCTGCTTGCCTAACAATTTGGGAATTGAAGGTTAAGGTAGGGCACCTCAGTCTGCCTGAGGTGTAGAGGCGCATTTTTCTTCATTATGAATATTGCTCTGAGGAGATTAAAAAAAAAAATTCTCTTACAGTTACAGCGTCATTTTCATATATCAGTCATTCCTTTAATTATTGTGAATTATTTTACCTATGTACATGGAACAGGAGTTTGCTCCAATGGATAAATGTTTATTGTGTCTTGAGGCTCAAATTGTGTTACCTATGCAATTTTGTTCTTCATGTTTAGAAAAGACTTGTAAAGATAAACTTTTTGTTTCTGAGCCTAATGTCTTTCAGGATAATGCTGTTCAGCCAATGCCACAGCTTTCTCCTCTAACGTCCCAAGCCTCCACAGCTTCACATACAGTGCCCTGCAGTTCCTCTCAGCCTCCTGGAGGAGTTTATTTGCCATCAGATTTTGCTGCACAGATATCCTCTGCATTATCAGCGGCTTTGTCTGCTTTTCCCATGATGGGGAAGCGCAAGAGTAAAATGGTCTCGTGTTTGTGGGGAAATTAACTGGATTTGTGTGTTGCTGATCCCGTATTCAGGGCATCTTTCATCTGGTATTAACCCTCCATAACAGGGTTATACCATAACATTGGTGGCAAGCGACGGGATGTCCTCATCGCCCAGAAGAGCAACTACACATCCGGACCTAATGGAATACCGTATGAAAGGCTGAAAAGAGCCACCCTTAAAGACCTGCTAGAACAACGGGGCCGACAGCCCAGTAACCTCAGGAAGAGGGAGATTATTACAATACTGACCGAGATGGACAGAGTACCAGGGCCCGAAGGAACCAATGAACCCAGCATATCAGACAGAACCCCAGAAGAAGCAAGCTTTGACCGGGTGGTTAAAATGAGACTGGCACATTATGTCCCCAAACCGTCTGCCGAAATTATCTATCAGGTCATAGCAGCCGTGGAGGCCAACCTACTTCGCCAAAGCGGCGCTGCAGCAGCCCAAGTCACAGCAACCCCAGTGGAAAAGAGAAAAGTACATTTTGCAGCTTTTAAAAACTTAATTGAAACAGAAGGAGAGATTGATGGGTACCTTGCGGATTTTGAGAGACAATGTGCACTACACAAGGTACCCGCAGAGGACTGGGTCATGATATCCGGAAAATTATCTGGCCGGGCCAGCAAGGCTTTTCGGGCCATTCCAGATGAGGAAGTCAGGGATTATAATGTGTAAGACTTGTAATGATTTGTAATGCATGCAATCTAGATACCACTCAGTCTCACACCATACCTCAGACTCTTAAGTGAGAAGAGTCAGTATTTAGCTCATTGACTTGAGGGGACTAAGGGAAGTCAGAGGAAATAAGACGTTAAACCAATAGTGAGCAGACAAGTTTGTAGAAAGTGAGTCACAGTTCAAAGAGAACACACAAAGTGCTAATATGTAACATAACCTGAAAGACAGGTGAAAGGCTATGGTGTAGAATAGGGAATGTATGTATAGATTTCAGCAGTGTTAAGCTTGAGTTACTGCAGAGGCTCTTGCACATTTAGGAGAGTAATTCCTAGAACAGCACATAGAAGGTAATTACAGAGAAGTGGACGTCTGCTTAAGTAAATTATCCAATTTGATACTTTAAGAGATACAATGTAGCTATAGTAACTTTTTTGAGCTGAGTCACGCTAGCAGGCAGTGAATCAATAGCAGAGCTGATTGTGTGACAATACGTGCAGTTATGCTTCTCGGCAGGCTCTGGTTTCAATCAATGGAAGCAGACGTATTTTATTGTACAAGTGATTTGATCTGCAGCTTACTGGATTGCTAATTGCAAATGTGTCACTGTGGTTGTGCAGGCTCCAGTGTTTGTTTCCAGCTAGGCGGGTGTGAGCGTGTAACGCTCGGCGTGTCCGTGGCGTGCTGAGACTGACAGAGGAGGAGTGTGCTAGGAGTGTTACTCCTGACGTGCTGCAGTGTTGCAGCTCCGGGTGTCCGTTGATGATATGAGACACTGAGTTCTGTAAGTGCTGCGGTAGCAGCGTGAGTTGTATTCCGAGAGATACTTTGAGTTTGGCAATAATGTTGCAAATAAGTTTCAATAGCTGTCCCAATGCTACAGCCAATACGAGGTTCAGGTAGATTGGGATTTCTTATTACAGGCTAAGCAGAAAGCTATGGTTCAGCCTGACATGCCTTCAGATTCAAATTACTTAGCAGCGAGGTAGGATAGGGAGGAGTCTTAATTAAGCTTAGTTTGAGATTTTATTAAAGAGACAGTGCAGAATGTAACATAATGTTTTAAAAGAGGCTCTGCTCTCCAGGTATGCGATTACTCCGGAGGCATACAGGAGACAGTTCAGAGACACTGTTAAACTAGCTGGAGATTCCTACGTCGAGTGGGCATATAAGGTGCACCGCACAGCAGCTCACTGGATAGCGGGGTGCCAAGCCGTATTTGGGGAAGAGGTGCTGCAGCTATTCCTGTTGGAACATTGCTTCGACAAGTTATCCGCAGGAGTTAGAGAGTGGGTTCGGAACCATAAACCCTCCACCCTGCATGAAGCTGCTCGCCTGGCAGATGAGTATACGGATGCCCGCAAACTGGACACTGCTACCACTAACATCCCTGCCAGAGTGGAGTACAGACCCACAGTCACCCCAGCAGCTACCAGTTACCAACCCCCGGCGCACCGCTCTACCACACTGCCTTCAGCTACGAACTATCCTCAGACAGCCCGGTTCAACTCACGGGATTACTCACAGCCTATTCGGTGCTTTGGATGTAAGCAACTAGGGCACAAAAGACCAGAATGTCCCCTAAACACAGCGAACCAAGCACAGTCCTGGAGAAGACCCGCCGGCGGAAACCCACGTAACCCTCAGCCTGCTTCCCACTACGTAGAGGAGGAAGAATGCTGGGGCATCCTACATGAAGCAGACCCCGTGCAAGCTGCCCACCGGGATAACTGGCAACAGCACCGGCAACTGGTTAAAGTGAATGGGAAGGAGGTCAGTGGTCTACGGGATACTGGTGCTACCATGACCTTGCTCCAAAAGAACTTGGTGTCCGAGAACCAGCACACCGGAGACACTGTGGCTGTGAGGGTAGCAGGGGGCGCTGTGTTCCGCCTACCTGTTGCCCGGGTACATTTGGATTGGGGAGTGGGCTCTAGACATGTGAATGTGGGGGTCATGAAGGACTTACCAGCTGATGTTCTCCTTGGAAATGACTTGGCCCCCCTTGTTTCTGCCTATGCTCCCATGGGTCCCGCCAATGTTAACCCTGTGACTACCCGTGCCCAGATCCGTGCCGCAGAGACTGACCCACCTGCTGCTGAGCCCCAGGACGCTGAGCTCAGTAAATCTCTGTCCACTATTGATACGTGGAAATCCCGTTACAATGCACTGATGAAGGAGAAGAGTCAAGTAGAGGATGAAATGGTCACGTTAAACAATCACGTAACGGTGCTAGCGGGAGAAAAGAGGAGCGCAGAGGAAAAAGCGAATCTCTGCTAGACAAGCTGCACAGACAGACCGCAGAAAACACCAGCTTCAGAGTGGAACATGAAACATTAAAGACAAACTTAGCAACACTGGAGGAGAAGCTGACGCTGGCTCATAGTGAGATTCAGCAACTCAAGGGCACCCTACATCAGTATGAAGGACTTGTGGATACCTATAAAGAGCAGGTACAAAAAACTCATAAAGAAGCCGATGAGATTTGTCTCCAACTGGAAAGAAGCGTCTCTCAAAACAAAAACTTGAAGGACTGTTTAGCCCTGGTCTGGGCACTGAAGAAGTTGAACCCTTATTTATACGGACAGGAATTCTCTCTCATAACGGGAATGCAGATGGATTGTCCCGGCAAACTGACATTCCTACAACCTCCTAGTCCGGTCATCCCCAAGTAGACCCGCCAAAGGGTCAAGCCGGGTCTGCCGGAGTGTCCCACCAGGAGGGGGCCATGTGACAGACCCCTCTGTCAACCTCCCTACAGATTATGGATTCAGGCATTATGTTAAGTAACCCTGTGCCCATTATAGGTACAGGGTGCAAATCCAACAGTACTGGAGGGGTTAACTTCAGTTTTGAGTAACTGATGTTGGAGGGGTTAACTTCAGTTTTGAGTAACTGTTTTGTCTAAGACAGTTGGAGTTGTTTTTAAACCAGAAGTAAGCAGGAGAAGGACTATAATCAAGTATCTGAGCAAAATGACCTGATTTTAAAGAAAGCATTGAGCTCTGAAAGTTGAAGAAGAGTGTCAACCAGGTGGGAGACCTGCATAAATACCAGACATATAGCCCTCAATAAAATAGATTCTGTTTTACCCTCAAGACGGAGCTTGGTCTCGTGTTTGTGGGGAAATTAACTAGATTTGTGTGTTGCTGATCCCATATTCAGGGCATCTTTCATCTGGTATTAACCCTCGATAACAGGGTTATACCATAACAAAAGTAGTTTTTGTTCCTTTCATAACTTCAAAGGTCCAAAGCCTTCCTCTCCCTCCTCTAAGCAGGAGCAGTCCAAGTCTTCTTGGAGACCTGGTCTTTGAACAAGGGGAAGCAATAAAAGAAACCCTCAGCTGAGACTAAGTCAGCATGAAGTTCACTATTCAGAAAAAATCTCCCCCTCTTAGCCTCTCAAAATCCCAATCAGCCAATAGAATGCAAGCTCAATCCGATTGGCTGATTGGATCAGCCAATCGGATTGAACTTCAATCTGATTGGCTGATTCAATCAGCCAATCAGATTTTTCCTACCTTAATTCCCATTGGCTGATAGAATCCTATCAGCCAATCGGAATTGAAGGGACGCCATCTTGGATGTCGTCACTTAAAGGTACCGTAATTGTGTAAGAAGACTCCAGATGAAGAGGATGGCGCCGCGTCGGCTCCTTGGAAGAAGGCTCCGCTCCGCTCCGGATGGATGAAGATTGAAGACGCTGCCTGGATGAAGACTTCTACCGGATGAAGGACCACTTCTGCGCACCTTGGATGAAGATTTCGGCCTGGTTGGGTGAAGATGACTCAAGGTAGGGAGATCTTCAGGGGGTTAGTGTTAGCTTTTTTTAAGGGGGGTTTGGGTGGGTTAGAGTAGGGGTATGTGGGTGGTGGGTTTTAATGTTGGGGGGTTGTATGTTTTTTTTACAGGTAAAAGAGGTGATTACTTTGGGGCAATGCCCCGCAAAAAGCCCTTTTAAGGGATGGTAAAAGAGCTGATTACTTTTGTAATTTAGAATAGGGTAGGGCATTTTATTATTTTTGGGGGGCTTTTTTATTTTATTAGGGGGCTTAGATTAGGTGTAATTAGTTTAAACTTCTTGTAATTTTTTTTTATTTTCTGTAATTTAGTGGGGGGGGGGTTTGTATTATAGTTTATTTTAGTTTAGATAATTGTAGTTAATTTATTTAATTAATTTATTGATAGTGTAGTGTTAGGTGTATTTGTAACTTAGGTTAGGATTTTTTTTACAGGTAATTTTGTGCTTATTTTAACTAGGTAGCTATTAAATAGTTATTAACTATTTAATAGCTATTGTACCTAGTTAAGATAAATACAAAGTTGACTGTAAAATAAATATAAATCCTAAAATAGCTACAATGTAACGATTAGTTATATTGTAGCTATATTAGGGTTTATTTTATAGGTAAGTATTTAGTTTTAAATAGGAATAATTTATTTAATGATAGTAAATTTATTTAGTTTAATTAAAATTATATTTAAGTTAGGGGGGTGTTAGGGTTAGACTTAGGTTTAGGGGTTAATAACTTTATTATAGTAGCGGCGACGTTGCGGGCGGGAGATTAGGGGTTAATAATTGTAGGTAGGTGGCGGCGATGTTAGGGAGGGCAGATTAGGGGTTATTAAAATGTATTATAGTGTTTGCGAGGCGGGAGTGCGGCGGTTTAGGGGTTAATACATTTATTATAGTGGCGCGCGAGGTACGGTCGGCAGATTAGGGGTTAATAAGTGTAGGTAGGTGGCGGCGACTTTGGGGGGGCAGATTAGGGGGTAATAAATATAATATAGGTGTCGGCGATGTTAGGGGCAGTAGATTAGGGGTTCATAGCGATAATGTAGGTGGCGGCGGTGTCCGTTTGGCAGATTAGGGGTTAAAAAATTTAATTAGAGGGTTTGCTATGTGGGGGGGCCTCGGTTTAGGGGTACATAGGTAGTTTATGGGTGTTAGTGTACTTTATAGCACAGTAGTTAAGAGCTTTATGTTCCGGCGTTAGCCCATAAAGCTCTTAACTACTGACTTTTTTTGGCGGTAGGAGTCTTGTCGGTAGAGGGTCTACCGCTCACTTGTTCCAAGACTCCAAATACCAGCGTTAGGCAAATCCCATTGAAAAGATAGGATACGCAATTGACGTAAAGGGATTTGCGGTAGCCTCGAGTCGCAGAATGAAAGTGAGCGGTAGACCCTTTCCTGGCTGACTCTAAATACCAGCGGGCGGTAAAAAGCAGCGTTAGGGCCCCTTAACGCTGCTTTTGACGGCTAACGCCAAACTCTAAATCTAGGCGTTAGTGTGTCTGCTTATGCAGCGTGAGAAACTTAAGATGAACAGTCTCAGTTATGTGGAAATGAGCGGGTTTGTTACCCTGCAGTTTAAAAGATCGTGATGATGTGCAGATATTATAATCAGATAGGAACAATAATGTGTATGCTTGTATTAAGATCCGGTTAGGACATATTAGGCTTCAGTGCGGCTTTATACTTCTGCTGTTAGACAGACTTACCTGGCTGTGTTCCCTGAGCAGCGTTAGTGCCGTACGCGGTGGAAATACTCACAGCTGCTTCACTGCCTTTAACAGCCTCAGTCCGTATATTTACCACTAGCTTGTCTGTAGGTGCGGTTTGAATGCCGTTCCTTAATCCTCCCGGTCACGAGTCGTCCGGGTCTTTTGAGGTTGGTTTGTCAGTAGGAAAAGTTGGATGACTCCACAAGAATCTCCTTTCTACGCATTTCAACACCAGTAGTGCCTTTATCAAGATGTTTTAACACAGTGCTGGTTTAATTAACTCTTGCATTGCTTAATTTAGGTTAATAATGTCTGAGATGTTAAACCCCTAAGACTTGCTTTGCTATATTCTGCAGGTACACCGTTCCTTTATAAGCCGGCAAATACCATATATATATATTGGTCACTTTTTTATTTTTCTAAACGACATTGAAAATTGGCAAACAATTTTTTTGTCCTTCACTTTGTACATTTAAAACTATTGCACATACTATTTTTAGGTATAAGGGAATTATCTGAGCGAATCTTGCATCAATTTAGGTATTGCCTTTATTAGGGAAATTGTTTTTAACTCTATTAGTTGTGGCCACAACTTGTTACTATTTATATGTTTCAATATATCGTTTAACACTAATATAACAATGAATCAGTATTGGGTAACTGAATAAATATTTGTTTATTTATATACAGTTCATTCATTGTGATTTATTATACATATATAAGCCAATTTTAAGCTATACAACATTATCTTTATAATATTGAATCAAAGTATGATACATGGTAATTAATATATATACAGACTTATTTAAGGAATTTTTATTCCTATCCTCAGCTTGGTAGCGCCACTCATAAAATCTACTATAAGTCAGCATGAAGGATCTGCCCCCGGTCCAGGATCGGATCAGGTGGAGGGCAGACTTTCCCTTTTTTGTCAAGCATGTATACGAGATTTCCCAGATCCTTGGGCTGTGGACATAGTATCTAAGTGTTACAAAATAGAATTCAAATCTCGTCCTCCCAAGGGCAGATCTGCGGATCAGGTAAAAAGAGAGGGATTCTTACAGTGTGTTCAGGATCTTTCCTCCCTGGGAGTGATTGTTCCAGTTCCAGTAAGAGAACAAGGTCTGGGATTTTATTCAAACCTGTTTGTGGTTCCAACAAAAAAAAAAACTTTCCGACCCATTTTAGACCTAAAGTGTCTCAACAAGTTTCTCAGGGTTCTGTCCTTCAAAATGGAAAACATTCGTTCCATTCTTCCCTTGATCCAAGAAGGTCAGTTCATGACGACCATAGACCTGAAGGACGCATATCTTCATGTTCCTATCCACAGGGATCATCACCAGTTCCTGAGATTTGCTTTTTTAGACATGCACTTTCAGTTTATTGCTCTTCGGTTTGGCCTTGCCACAGCTCCCAGAATTTTCTCAAGGGTTCTGGGGGCTCTCTTGGCAGTTGTCAGGTCTTGGGGAATTGCGGTGGCAACTTATCTGGACGACATATTGGTTCAGGCGCCATCTTTTCAACAAGCAAACTCTCATACAGAGATCATGTTGTCTTTTCTACGTTCCCACGGATGGTAACGTAATCTGGAAAAGAGTTCCCTTGTTCCAGCTACAAGGGTCTGTTTCTTAGGGACCATCATAGATTCCGTATCTATGATGATTTTTCTGACGGAGGTCAGAAAATCCAAGCATCTCTCCTCTTGCCTCTGTACAGTATACTGTTCAGCCATCAGTGGCTCAGTGTATGGAGGTAATTGGTCTGATGGTCGCTTCCATGGACATCATTCCCTTTGCTCGATTTCATTTGAGAGCTCTGCAATTATGCATGCTCAGACAATGGAACGGAGATCATTCAGATCTGTTTCAGAGAATAGATCTGGACCAGTTGACAAGAGATTCTCTCTCTAGTGGTGGATTTCTCAGGATCATCTGTCTCAGGGCAAATGCTTCCAGAGACCCTCCTATGTGATCGTGACCACGGACGCCAGCCTGCTAGGCTGGGGAGCAGTCTGGGACTTGTTAAAGGCACAATGACTATGGACTCGGGAGGAGTGTGCTCTCCCCATAAACATCTTGGAGTTTAGAGTGATCTACAAAGCTCTGATGGCTTGACCTCAATTGTCCTTAGCCCAGTGTATTAGGTTCCAATCGGACAACATCACCTCAGTGGCTTACATCAACCACCAGGAGGTGGCATGGATTATTCAGTGAGCGGAAACTCACAATTGTTTTCTATCTGCTATCCACATTCCAGGAGTGGACAACTGGGAGGCGGATTTTATGAGTAGACAGACATTTCATCCCAGGGAGTGGGCTCTCCATCCGGAGGTGTTCTCCAGGCTAACCCTCAAGTGGTGGGTGCCAGAGTTAGATCTGATGGCGTCTCGTCAGAATGCCAAGCTTCCAAGGTATGGTTCAAGGTCAAGAGACGCTCTGGCAGTCCCTTGGGAATTCTGTCTAGCATACCTGTTTCCTCCCTTTTACGCTCCTTCCACGAGTTATATTGCTCGTATCAAACAGGAGAGAGCGTCTGTAACTCTAATAGCTCCTGCTTAGCTTTGCAGGATCTGGTATGTACACCTTGTAAAGATGTCATCTCTTCCTCCTTGGAGGTTACCTCTGAGGAAGCACCTTCTAACTCAGGGTCCTTTCCTCCATCCAAATCTCGTTTCTCTGAAGCTGAATGCTTGGAGATTGAACGCTTAGTTCTAGCTAAGCGTGGGTTTTCTGAATCGGTTATTGATACCATGCTCCAGGCTCATAAGCATGTTACTTGTAAAATTAACCATAAGGTATGGCGTAAATACCTTTATTGGTGTGAATTGAAGGGCTACTCTTGGAGTAGAGTCAGGATTCCTAGAATGTTGTCTTTTCTCCAGGAAGGTCTGGAGAAAGGGTTGTCAGTCAGTTCTCTGAAAGTTCAGATTTCTGCATTATCTATTCTTTTACATAAGCGTCTGGCGGATGTGCCAGATGTTCAATCTTTTTGTCAGGCTCTGGTCAGAATCAGGCCTGTGTTTAAACCGGTTCCTCCTCCTTGGAGCCTTAACCTAGTTCTTAGAGTTTTGCAGCACGCTCCATTTGAGCCAATGCATTCCATAGATATTAAGCTGTTATCTTTAAAGAATTTGTTTCTTATTGCTATTTCTTCTGCTCAGAGAGTTTCTGAACTCTCGGCTTTGCAGTGCGATTCGCCTTACCTTATTTTTCATGCGGATAAGGCGGTTCTTCGTACTAAGTTGGGGTTTCTCCCTAAGATGGTTTCGGATATAAATATTAATCAGGAAATTTTTGTTCCTTCTCTCTGTCTTAATCCTTCTTCTCATAAGGAACGTCTGTTGCACAACTTGGATGTTGTGCATGCTCTAAAATTCTACCTACAGGCTACTAAGGATTTTCGCCAGTCTTCTGCCCTGTTTGTTTGTTTCTCAGGAAAGTGTAAGGCTCAGAAGGCTACTTCTACTTCTCTTTCCCTCTGGTTGAGAAGTATGATTCGTTTTGCTTATGAGACTGCTGGACAGCAGCCTCCTGAGAGAATTACGGCTCATTCCACTAGGGCTGTCTCCTCATCTTGGGTTTCCAAAAATGAAGCTTCTGTATAACAGATTTGCAAGGCTGCAACATGGTCCTCTCTGCATACTTTTTCCAAATTTGATTCTTTTGCCTCGGCTGAGGCCTCTTTTGAGAGAAAGGTTCTTCAAGCGGTGGTGCCTTCTGTTTAGGTTCCCTGTCTTGTTCTCCCTCCCTGTTCATTATGTGTCCTCTAGCTTGGGTATTGGTTCCCACTAGTAATTCGAATGACGTTGTGGACTCTCCATGTCTTAGCAAAGAAAACAAAATTCATGCTTACCTGATAAATGTCTTTCTTTCCAGACATGGAGAGTCCACGACCCCACCATTAAGATTAGACAGTATTTTTTTTTCTAAACCTCAGGCACCTCTACACCTTTGTGTTATCTTCTTTTCATTTCCCTTTGGCTGAATGACTGGGGGTTAGGGGTAAGGGAAGTGGCACTTAGCAGCTTGCTGTGGTGCTCTTTGCCTCCTCCTGCTGGCCACTAGTAATTTAAATGACGTTGTGGACTCTCCATGTCCGGAAAGAAAGAAATGTATCAGGTAAGCATAAATTTATTTTTTTATTTTGAATCTAGTGAGTATCTTCCATTTGTTCTATTCATTGTGTGATGTTACTACACTATTTTGGATTATTATCTTTTGGAGGTTAAATTATTTAATGTGACCAGAAAAGCAAGACGGATAAATATTCAGCCATCCCCAAAGGGACACTGCGCCACTAGACCTACATCTACACTATATCTAACAAACTTATCATATTATGCAATTATGTATTGTCTGAGACTAAGGATTGTTAAAAATAACTCCGCTCATAAATGGATAAATACATCATAAACTATAGACTGATGATGAGGATATGCAGTTAGCATTACATGCTCAAGCAACTTTAACCCTGTTATCCAGTTTTTAAATATTTGAAACAATAAATGGTTGGAACAGAAAGCAGAAACATAATTAGTCTCAATATTTCATGGTTATTACCAAGGTTTCTGTGCAGTCTACAGTTAGTTCTGTTATGTGACCAGCTGTTTACCTCTTCAAAAAACAAATGTTATGTGCCTATGAACCTCTGTCGATGCTCTATGCATGTAAGATGGCACATGTTTAATTTTATATATATATATATATATATATATATATATGTAACGCTATGATTTTTCAGCATTTATATCTGTGAGTATTTAGATATGAAATATGTATATATATGTATTTATTTTCCAAAGTTCCTTTTTATTAAAGGGACACTGTACCCAAAATTTTCCTTTTGTGATTCAGATTGAGCATGAAATTTTAAGCAACTTTCTAATTTACTCCTATTATCAAATTTTCTTCATTCTCTTGGTATCTTTATTTGAAATGCAAGAATGTAAGTTTATATGCCGGCCCATTTTTTGTGAACAACCTGGGTTGTCCTTGCTGATTGGTGGATAAATTCATCCACCAATAAAAAAGTGCTGCCCAGAGTACTGAAACCAAAAAAAGCTTAGATGCCTTCTTTTTCAAATAATGATAGCAAGAGAACGAAGTAAAATTGATAATAGGAGTAAATTAGAAAGTTGCTTAAAATTGCATGCTCTTTCTGAATTACAAAAGAAAAAAATTGGGTTCAGTGTCATTTTAACCCCTTAACCCCTTAATGACCGCAGCACTTTTCCATTTTCTGTCCGTTTGGGACCAAGGCTATTTTTACATTTCTGCGGTGTTTGTGTTTAGCTGTAATTTTCCTCTTACTCATTTACTGTACCCACACATATTATATACCGTTTTTCTCGCCATTAAATGGACTTTCTAAAGATACCATTATTTTCATCATATCTTATAATTTACTATAAAATTTTTATAAAATATGAGGACAAAATTGAAAAAAACACACTTTTTCTAACTTTGACCCTCAAAATCTCCTACACTTCAACAACTACCAAAAAACTCCCATGCTAAATAGTTTCTAAATTTTGTCCTGAGTTTAGAAATACTAAATGTTTACATGTTCTTTGCTTTTTTTGCAAGTTATAGGGCAATAAGTACAAGTAGCACTTTGCTATTTCCAAAAAATTTTAAAAAAAATTAGCGATAGTTACATTGGAACACTGATATCTGTCAGGAATCCCTGATTAACCCTTCACATATATATATTTTTTAAAAGAACACAACCTAAGGTATTAAACATGGGGTATTTTGACTCTTTCCATGCAACTATTTTACCACCCAATCTATGCCAAAGTTTGAAAAAAAAAAAAAAAGTGGTGATTTTTTGACAAAATAGCAATTCAAGAATACATTTACTGAGAACGTTAAGGGTTACTGCCAAATAACACCCCAATATGTCTTCAGCAGCATCTCCTGAGTACAGTGATACCACCCATGTATAGGTCTGTTGGGTTCTCTGGGGGCTAAAAAGGCCTTAATTTTAGGGGGCGCATTCCAGTTTTTTAACTTGGAATTTTCACATCTGTCGTCATGCACCCATGTCCTATTTGGGACATTTCTGAAGCCGGACAATGCAAATTACCCCCATCAAACCATATATTTTTAAAAAGTAGACACCCTAGGGTATTTCAAATGCTGGTATTTTAACACTTTGCATGCACTAATTCAACCACCAGTCTTTGTCAAACTTTTGGGTAGTCATTTTGGTGTGTTATTCTTCACACGCATTGTACTTTAGGCATGGATTCTCAGTTCCTGTTATATGTTACTGACCAAAAACACCTCAATATGTGTTCAACAACAACTTCTGAGTACAGTGATACCACCCATGTATAGGTGTGTCGGGTTCTCTGGGGGCTAAAAGGCCTTAATTTTAGGGGGCGCATTCCAGTTTTTCAACTTGGAATTTTCACATCTGTCATCATGCACCCATGTCCTATTTGGGACATTTCTGAAGCCGGCCAATGTAAATTACCCCCATCAAACCATATATTTTGAAAAGTAGACACCCTAGGGTATTTCAAATGCTGGTATTTTAACACTTTCCATGCACTAATTCAACCACTAGTCTTTGTCAAACTTTTAGGTAGTCATTTTTTTGCATTATTTTTCACACACAAGTGTACTTTAGGCATATATTCTCAGTCCCTGTTATGTGTTACTGCCAAAAAAAAACCTCAATATGTATTCAACAACATCTCCTGAGTACAGTGATACCACCCATGTATAGGTGTGTCGTGTTCTCTGGGGGCTAAAAGGCCTTAATTTTAGGGGGCGCATTCCAGTTTTTCAACTTGGAATTTTCACATCTGTCATCATGCACCCATGTCCTATTTGTGACATTTCTGAAGCCGGCCAATGTAAATTACCCCCATCAAACCATATATTTTTGAAAAGTAGACACCGTAGGGTATTTCAAATGCTGGTATTTTAACATTTTCCATGCACTAATTCAACCACTAGTCTTTGTCAAACTTTAGGTAGTCATTTTTTTGCATTATTTTTCACACACATTGTACTTTAGGCATATATTCTCAGTCCCTGTTATGTGTTACTGCCAAAAAAAAACCTCAATATGTATTCAACAACATCTCCTGAGTACAGTGATACCACCCATGTATAGGGTGTGTTGGGTTCTCTGGGGGCTAAAAGGCCTTATTTTTAGGGGGCGCATTCCAGTTTTTCAACTTGGAATTTTCATATCTGTCATCATGCACCCATGTCCTATTTGGGACATTTCTGAAGCCGGGGCAATGTAAATTACCCCCATCAAACCATATATTTTTGAAAAGTAGACACCCTAGGGTATTTCAAATGCTGGTATTTTAACACTTTCCATGCACTAATTCAACCACTAGTCTTTGTCAAACTTTTAGGTAGTCATTTTTTTGCATTATTTTTCACACACATTGTACTTTAGGCATATATTCTCAGTCCCTGTTATGTGTTACTGCCAAAAAAAAACCTCAATATGTATTCAACAACATCTCCTGAGTACAGTGATACCACCCATGTATAGGTGTGTTTGGGTTCTCTGGGGGCTAAAAGGCCTTAATTTTAGGGGGCGCATTCCAGTTTTTCAACTTGGAATTTTCACATCTGTCATCATGCACCCATGTCCTATTTGGGACATTTCTGAAGCCGGGCAATGTAAATTACCCCCATCAAACCATATATTTTTGAAAAGTAGACACCCTAGGGTATTTCAAATGCTGGTATTTAACACTTTCCATGCACTATTTCAACCACTAGTCTTTGTCAAACTTTTGGGTAGTCATTTTTTTGTGTTATTTTTCACACACGTTGTACTTTAGGCATATATTCTCAGTCCCTGTTATGTGTTACTGCCAAAAAAAAACTCAATATGTATTCAACAACATCTCCTGAGTACAGTGATACCACCCATGTATAGGTGTGTTGGGTTCTCTGGGGGCTAAAAGGCCTTATTTTTAGGGGCACATTCCAGTTTTTCACTTGGAATTTTCACATCCCATGCACCCATGTCCTATGTAGGACATTTCTGAAGCCGGCCAATGTAATTTACCCCCATGCAAACCATATATTTTTTGAAAAGTAGACACCCTAGGGTATTTCAAATGCTGGTATTTTAAACACTTTCCATGCACTAATTCTTTGTCAAACTATTAGGCAGTCATTTTTTGTGTGTTATTTTTTCACACACATTGTACTTTAGACATGAATTCTCAGCTCCTGTTATGTGTTACTGCCAAAGAAGACCCCAATAATGTGTTCACCAACATCTCCTGAGCACAGTGATACCACCTATGCATAAGTTTCTGGCTTGTTCGGGGGGGTGTAATGCCAAATGTCCACATGCGTTGTGATTTTTTTTCACAATTAACATATTTTCTTTGCCTATTGTCTTTTTGGGGGTATTTTAACATACCCCAATTTATTTGTTTCCATGAATGTGCATATTTTTGAAATGTTTGACACCCCAAGGTATTGTATATGGTGTGCTTGATGCATTTTGAAGTACTGTTTTAGCTAAAAAAAATTGGAGAAAGTGTATGGTGGCATTTTTTCATGCACTAATTCAACCACTAGTCTTTGTCAAACTTTTAGGTAGTCATTTTTTTGCATTATTTTTCACACACATTGTACTTTAGGCATATATTCTCAGTCCCTGTTATGTGTTACTGCCAAAAAAACCTCAATATGTATTCAACAACATCTCCTGAAGTACAGTGATACCACCCATGTATAGGTGTGTTGGGGTTCTCTGGGGGGCTTAAAAGGCCTTAATTTAGGGGGCGCATTCCAGTTTTTCAACTTGGAATTTTCACATCTGTCATCATGCACCCATGTCCTATTTGGGACATTTCTGAAGCCGGCAATGTAAATTACCCCCATCAAACCATATATTTTTGAAAAGTAGACACCCTAGGGTATTTCAAATGCTGGTAGTATTAACACTTTCCATGCACTATTTCAACCACTAGTCTTTGTCAAACTTTGGGTAGTCATTTTTTGTGTTATTTTTCACACACGTTGTACTTTAGGCATATATTCTCAGTCCCCTGTTATGTGTTACTGCCAAAAAAAACCTCAATATGTATTCAACAACATCTCCTGAGTACAGTGATACCACCCATGTATAGGTGTGTTGGGTTCTCTGGGGGCTAAAAGGCCTTATTTTTAGGGGGCACATTACAGTTTTTCAACTTGGAATTTTCACATCCCATGCACCCATGTCCTATGTAGGACATTTCTGAAGCCGGCCAATGTAATTTACCCCCATCAAACCATATATTTTTGAAAAGTAGACACCCTAGGGTATTTCAAATGCTGGTATTTTAACACTTTCCATGCACTAATTCTTTGTCAAACTATTAGGCAGTCATTTTTTGTGTGTTATTTTTCACACACATTGTACTTTAGACATGAATTCTCAGCTCCTGTTATGTGTTACTGCCAAAGAAGACCCCAATATGTGTTCACCAACATCTCCTGAGCACAGTGATACCACCTATGCATAAGTTTCTTGGCTTGTTCGGGGGGTGTAATGCCAAATGTCCAACATGCGTTTGTGATTTTTTTTTCACATTTAACATATTTTCTTTGCCTATTGTCTTTTTGGGGGTATTTTACATACCCCAATTTATTTGTTTCCATGAATGTGCATATTTTTGAAATGTTGACACCCCAAGGTATTGTATATGGTGTGCTTTGATGCATTTGAAGTAACTGTTTTAGCTAAAAAAAATTGGAGAAAGTGTATGGTGGCATTTTTTCAATTTTCATTTTTACACACACATTGTTTTTTGACTATGATTTAGGAGAGACTGTTGTAAGTTAGTGCAAAAAAATACTTCAGGTTGTTTTCTGCTAGGCACCCTGAGTACACCTATGCCCCCCATGCATAGGTTTGCCAGGATTTTGGGAAGGTTATGTTACAATTTTATGACTTGTGATTTTAGTTATTAAGTGAGAGTATTTCTTCTGATAGGCCTATCTTAGTTTGGGGCCTATTGTAAACCCCACTTTTATTTATTGCCATGAATGTGCATATTTTTGAAATGTTGACACCCCAAGGTATTGTATATGGTGTGCTTTGATGCCTTTTTAGCCAAAAAAATTGGAGAAAGTGTATGGTGGCATTTTTTCAATTTTCATTTTTACACACACATTGCTTTTTGACTATGATTAGGAGAGACTGTTGTAAGTTAGTGCAAAAAAA
This sequence comes from Bombina bombina, assembly GCF_027579735.1. Taxonomy (NCBI): domain Eukaryota; kingdom Metazoa; phylum Chordata; class Amphibia; order Anura; family Bombinatoridae; genus Bombina; species Bombina bombina. Next base: position 79,973,539 of record NC_069510.1, on the reverse strand, counting down.
TACTTCAGGTTGTTTTCTGCTAGGCACCCTGAGTACACCTATGCCCCCCCATGCATAGGTTTGCCAGGATTTTGGGAAGGTTATGTTACAATTTTATTGACTTGTGATTTTAGTTATTAAGTGAGAGTATTTCTTCTGATAGGCCTATCTTTAGTTTGGGGTCTATTGTAAACTCCACTTTTATTTATTGCCATAATTGTGCATATTTTTGAAATGTTGACACCCCAAGGTATTGTATATGGTGTGCTTTGATGGCTTTTTAGCCAAAAAAATTGGAGAAAGTGTATGGTGGCAATTTTTCAATTTTCATTTTTACACACACATTGCTTTTTGACTATGATTTAGGAGAGACTGTTGTAAGTTAGTGCAAAAAAAATACTACAGGTTGTTTTCTGCAAGGCACCTTGAGAACACCTATGTCCCCCATGCATAGGTTTGACAGGGGTTTTTGTAAAAAAAAAAAAAAAAGAACAGCCCCATTTTAGAAAAAAAAATATATTAGTGAAATGTAAAAATCTGGCACATTAAAAGTAAAAAAATAACAACAAAAAATTTAACAGTAAACATAACAAAAAAAAATAACAGCAAATGTATTTATTTTAAAAAATTGACCATTGTATGGTACCGCTTGAAGCAGTCCCCAATGCAGAGTCCAGGCTGTCCAGGGCAATCAGGACAGTGATATACAGTGTCCCTTCTCTGCCCCCTCTTGGTACAGACTCTGCATTTTTTTTGTGGTCTCTGCTTTGCGGCAGTAGGGGGGATTTAAAAATAAAATGAGTAGCCCCAACTCTGCTCTCTCCCATCACCGCCCGGGGAGCAGGTGCATCATGGTACAAAATCCCCGAAATGATCTGGAGCTGAAATTGTAAAAAAGTCTGTTTCATTCCGGGGTTTGCTTTTTTGAACAACAAAAAAGCGTTGTGGGTTGCAATCTGCATTAGGTAAATTGCAACCTTTTTGTACCAGGCCCTTGTCTTCCGCATAATTAGGTAGGGCTGCAGCAGCTGATCTGCCAGATCAATCCCACCCATATGCCGGTTATAAGACTTGATGCACACTGGCTTCCTTATGATCTCAGCTCTGCCACGTACAGAGACCGCCACCGTCCTCTCTGTGTGGATGGTGGTAAGAAGGTATACATCCTTCTTGTCTCTGTACTTAAGTGCCAACAGCTACTCTTGGCGCAGAGCTGTGGTCTCCCCCCTTCGTAGCCGGGTGCGTACAAGTTGTCCTGGGAAACCTTTGCGGTTCTTTTTAATAGTACCGCAAGCTACTGTATCAAAGCAATACAGTAGCTTGAACAAAAGGACACTTGTATAAAAATTGTCTAAGTACAAGTGATACCCTTTGTTCATTAGGGGTAATATCAGGTCCCAGACAATCTTGCCAGTGGTTCCCATATGTTCTGGGCAACCTGGAGGGTCAAGGTGGCTATCCTTTCCCTCATACACCCGGAAGGCCTGAGTATACCCAGTCTCGCTCTCACAGAGCTTATACACCTTTACCCCATACCTGGAGCGCTTGGAAGGAATATACTGCTTGAATCCCAGCCTTCCCTTATACTTCATCAGGGATTCATCAACGCATATATTCCTTCCAGGTGTATAAGCCTCTGCAAACCTGGCAGAAAAGTGGGTAATCAGGGGGCGGATTTTATACAGCCTGTCAAATTGGGGATGCTCCCTAGGGGGGCACAGGCTGTTGTCGCTGAAGTGCATGAAATGAAGAATAATTTCATACCTCTGCCTCGACATACTCTGGGAGAAAATGGGGGTAGAGCAGATGGGGCTACTGCTCCAGTAGGAGCGAACGGAGGGTTTCTTTATGATGCCCATCAGCATAGTCAATGCCCAGAATTTTTTAAATTCTGGCACATTGATGGGGCCCATTGCTGCTTTGCCAAAGTATGTTTCAGGCTTTGCAGCACGGTACTGATGGGCATATAAATTAGTTTGGGCGACAATGTTCCCCAATACATCATCACCCAGAAACACCTCCAGAAACTGTTGGGGGCTAAAACCTGCCACATCTATATTTATGCCAGCATTTGTTGTGAAGGGTGGGATATCTGGCCTCTGGAGATGAGGCGTTACCCACTCTTCAGCGGCAATGGCAGCAACACGCCTCCTTCTAGCAGGGGGGCTGGCAGGGGGGCTAGCAGAGGGGCTGGCAGGGGGGCTAGCAGCCACAGATACATCACTATCAGTTGAGACTGCATCTAATGATGTATCTGAGCATATGGCAGGGTCAAAATTGGGGTCTGAGTCAGACATAGAGGCATCTGACTCTGACGCAAGGATGGCATATGCCTCCTCAGCACTATATGTTTTCTTTGACATTATTGTATCTGTCACAGAAAACCAAAATTAATTAATTAACTAAATGGCCTTTGTTTTTTTTTAAAAAAAGTACAGCTATGCTAATGCCAGTGATTTATAGCGATCACTGGTAAGCTAGGGGTTAAATACTCTTTAAATTAAATTAACTAAATGGCCTTTGGGTTTTTTTAAAAAAAAGTACAGCTATGCTAATGCCAGTGATTTATAGCGATCACTGGCAAGCTAGGGGTTAAATACTCTTTAAATTAAATTAAATTAGCTAAATGGCTCTGAAAGGAGCCTTTGGGTTTTTAAAAAATTACAACAACAAAAATTAACCCCTAAAAAAATGCACAGACAGCAAAAAAGTACAGCTATGCTAATGCCAGTGATTTATAGCGATCACTGGCAAGCTAGGGGTTAAATAGTCTTTAAATTAAATTAAATTAGCTAAATGGCTCTGAAAGGAGCCTTTGGGTTTTTAAAAAAATTACAACAACAAAAATTAACCCCTAAAAAAATGCACAGACAGCAAAAAAGTACAGCTATGCTAATGCCAGTGATTTATAGCGATCACTGGCAAGCTAGGGGTTAAATACTATTTAAATTAAATTAAATTAGGCTAAATGGCTCTGAAAGGAGCGTTTGGGTTTTTAAAAAATTACAACAACAAAAATTAACCCCTAAAAAATGCACAGACAGCAAAAAAGTACAGCTATGCTAATGCCAGTGATATATAGCGATCACTGGCAAGCTAGGGGTTAAATAGTCTTTAAATTAAATTAAATTAGCTAAATGGCTCTGAAAGGAGGCCTTTGGGTTTTAAAAAAAAATACAACAACAAAAATTAACCCCTAAAAAAATGCACAGACAGAAAAAAAAGTGCAGCTGTGCTACTGCCAGTGATTTATAGTGATCACTGGCAAGCTAGGGGTTAATGGCTCTGAAAAGAGCCTTTGGATTTTAAATTTTTTAACAAATAAAAGAAATAAATCACTCTCTGCTAAAATACAGGTCTCTCTCTCTCTCTCCAACAAAATAGCAATTGAGGAGAGGGAGGGAGATCCACACTGATCAGAGTCAATATTTACAAATATTGACCTGATCAGACAAATGGGGAGATTTTATTATTTTTTTTTTTTTTGTAAGAAGGCTCAGATTGGGTGACCCTAGCTTGCCCCTATGGTGAGACAGGCTAGGACACCCCCAGAGGCCCCATGATGCACTGGGCATCGCCATTTTGGAAGCCTCATGGGGGGGGGGGGCTATATGTGGGGGCTTTTTTATTTTATATTTTTATTTTTTTCCCCCATTTTTAATTACATTTATATACTAACTAAGTGCCTCGACCCACCGAGGCACTTAGCACACTAGCAGAGCATCGGAAGCGTGTCCGATCGCTTCCAATGCTCTGCTGCACTCCCGGGCTCCACGTGGAGCAAAACCGGAAGTGATCACTCAAGGGGGAGTGATCAATCCGGTCCCGGCACGTCCGTAACAGCACTGCAGGGATGCCCAGACATCGAGGCATCCCTGCAGTACTGTAATAGTGCCTGGAAGCGATCTTGATCGCTTCCAGCACTCACTTTAGCCGAGGACGTGCAGGGTACGTCGTCAGGGCGTTAACTGCCTTTTTTTCAGACGTACCCTGCACGTCCTCGGTCACTAATGGGTTAATGACCGGCTACCATTTTTCAATTTTCTTACCCTTAAATGACAATGGCTATTTTTACATTTCTGCAGTGTTTGTGTTTAGCTGTAATTTCCTCTTACCTCATTTACTGTACCTACACATATTATATACCGTTTTTCTCGCCATTAAATGGACTTTCTAAAGATACCATTATTTTCATCATATCTTATAATTTACTATAAAAAATATAAAATATGAGGAAAAAATTGAAAAAAACACACTTTTTCTAACTTTGGACACCTTAAATCTGTTACACATCTACAACCACCAAAAACACCCATTCTAAATAGTTTCTAAAATTTTGTCCCGAGTTAGAAATACCCAATGTCTACATGTTTTTTGCTTTTTTTGCAAGTTATAGGGCAATAAGTACAAGTAGCACTTTGCTATTTCCAAACCACCTTTTTTCAAAATTAGTGCTAGTTGCATTGGAACACTGATATCTGTCAGGAATCCCTGAATATCCCTTGACATGTATATATTTTTTTTTAGTAGACATCCCAAAGTATTGATCTAGGCCCATTTTGGTATATTTCAGGCCACCATTTCACCGCCAAATGCGATCAAATAAAAAAAATTGTTGACTTTTTCACAAATTTTTCCACAAACTTTAGGTTTCTCGCTGAATTTATTTACAAACATCTTGTGCAATTATGGTATAAATGGTGTTTAAATACTTCTCTGGGATCCCCTTTGTTCAGAAATAGCAGACATATATGGCTTTGGCGTTGCTTTTTTGTAATTAGAAGGCTGCTAAATGCCACTGCACACCACGCGTGTATTATGCCCAGCAGTGAAGGGGTTTAGATTAGGGGAGCTTGTAGGGAGCTTTTAGGTTTAATTTTAGCTTTATTGTAGTGTAGTAGACAACCCAAATTATTGATCTAGGCCCATTTTAGTATATTTCATGCCACCTTTTCCCGCCAAATACGATCAAATAAAAAAAAACTGTTACATTTTTCACAATTTAGGTTTCTCACTGAAATTATTTACAAACAGCTTTGTGCAATTATGGCACAAATGGTTGCAAATGCTTCTCTAGGATTCCCTTTGTTCAGAAATAGCAGACATACAGGGAGTGCAGAATTATTAGGCAAATTAGTATTTTGACCACCATCATCCTCTTTATGCATGTTGTCTTACTCCAAGCTGTATAGGCTCGAAGCCTACTACCAATTAAGCATATTAGGTGATGTGCATCTCTGTAATGAGAAGGGGTGTGGTCTAATGACATCAACACCCTATATCAGGTGTGCATAATTATTAGGCAACTTCCTTTCCTTTGGCAAAATGGGTCAAAAGAAGGACTTGACAGGCTCAGAAAAGTCAAAATAGTGAGATATCTTGCAGAGGGATGCAGCACTCTTAAAATTGGCAAAGCTTCTGAAGTGTGATCATTGAACAATCAAGCGTTTCATTCAAAATAGTCAACAGGGTCGCAAGAAGCGTAGTGGAAAAACCAAGGCGCAAAATAACTGCCCATGAACTGAGAAAAGTCAAGCGTGCAGCTGCCAAGATGCCACCAGTTTGGCCATATTTCAGAGCTGCAACATCACTGGAGTGCCCAAAAGCACAAGGTGTGCAATACTCAGAGACATGGCCAAGGTAAGAAAGGCTGAAAGACGACCATCACTGAACAAGACACACAAGCTGAAACGTCAAGACTGGCCAAGAAATATCTCAAGACTGATTTTCTAAGGTTTTATGGACTGATTGAAATGAGAGTGAGTCTTGATGGGCCAGATGGATGGGCCCGTGGCTGGATTGGTAAAGGGCAGAGAGCTCCAGTCCGACTCAGACGCCAGCAAGGTGGAGGTGGAGTACTGGTTTGGGCTGGTATCATCAAAGATGAGCTTGTGGGGCCTTTTCGGGTTGAGGATGGATTCAAGCTCAACTCCCAGTCCTACTGCCAGTTTCTGGAAGACACCTTCTTCAAGCAGTGGTACAGGAAGAAGTCTGCATCCTTCAAGAAAAACATGATTTTCATGCAGGACAATGCTCCATCACACGCGTCCAAGTACTCCACAGCGTGGCTGGCAAGAAAGGGTATAAAATAAGAAATTCTAATGACATTGGCCTCCTTGTTCACCTGATCTGAACCCCATTGAGAACCTGTGTCCATCATCAAATGTGAGATTTACAAGGAGGGAAAACAGTACACCTCTCTGAACAGTGTCTGGGAGGCTGTGGTTGCTGCTGCACGCAATGTTGATGGTGAACAGATCAAAACACTGACAGAATCCATGGATGGCAGGCTTTGAGTGGTCCTTGCAAAGAAAGGTGGCTATATTGTCAGTGATTTGTTTTGTTTTGTTTTGAATGTCAGAATGTATATTTGTGAATGTTGAGGATGTTATATGTGGTTTCACTGGTAAAAATAAATAATTGAAATGGGTATATATTTGTTTTTGTTAAGTTGCCTAATAATTATGCACAGTAATAGTCACCTGCACACACAGTTATCCCCCTAAAATAGCTATAACTAAAAACAAACTAAAAACTACTTCCAAAACTATTCAGCTTTGATATTAATGAGTTTTTTGGGTTCATTGAGAACATGTTGTTGTTCAATAATAAAATTAATCCTCAAAAATACAACTTGCCTAATAATTCTGCACTCCCTGTATATGGCTTTGGCGTTGCTTTTTGGTAATAATAAGGGCCGTTAAATGCTCTGCGCGCACCACACTTGTAATATGCCCAGCAGTTAAGGGGTTAAGTAGGTAGCTTGTAGGGTTAATTTTTAGCTTTAGTGTAGAGATCACCTCTCCATCTGACACATCCCACCCCCTGATCCCCCCTGACCCCCCTCACACAGCTCTCTTCCCTCCCCACCCCACAATTGTCCCCCGCCATCTTAAGTACTGGCAGAAAGTCTGCCAGTACTGAAATAAAAAGCATTTTTTTTTTTATTATTTTCTTCATACAGTCTGCAGTGATGGATCCCCCTTACCTTACAACCTCCCTGATCCCCCCCATACATCTCTCTAACCCACCCCCCTACCTATTTGCCGCCATCTTGGGTACTGGAATTAAAGTTGAAAAAATCCTATTGGCTGATGCAATCAGCCAATAGGATTGAGCTTCAATCCTATTGGCTGATCCAATCAGCCAATAGGATTGAGCTCACATTCTATTGGCTGTTCTAATCAAACAATTTGAAATAGAGTGGTTTCCCAGCTCATAAAGTTGTATATTCTGATCTATTTATTGAGAAACCAAGTCACCTCTGTATTTATTCTTTGTTTCCAAGAAAAAATGTTGAATTTGTAAATAAGCAAAAAAGTATTTTTCCATCTTAATGGGAGGAGAGTCCACTGCTTCATTCATTACTTGTGGGAATTAAGAATCTGGCCACTAGGAGGAGGCAAAGACACCCCAGCCAAAGGCTTAAATACCTCCCCCACTCCCCTCATCCCCCAGTCATTCTTTGCCTTTCATCACAGGAGGTTGGCAGAGAAGTGTCGGAAGATTCGGAGTAGTCTCTTATGGAGGGTAGTACTCTTCGCAATGGGACTGGAGTTTTAAGTAGCCCTGTCAGCCTCTCAGTGAGAGCATGGGTGAAATTTAGAGTCCGGAGATGCAGGGAAAGTCTTCCTGTGAAACCATCCCAACTCAGATTAACAGCTCCATAAGCAATCAGCGTTGACTAGTTTTGCTGCATGCTTTCTGCTCTCAAGTTCATGTCAGGAGCGATGCTACTAACCTGTCACACCCGAAAGGCCGTGTTCCTGTTCCACAGCATAGATTCTGGTAAGATCGTTTCATTTTTTATACATTTATGATAACGCTAGAAGACACAGTCACAGTGTGATTCCTTTTATCTGTATAGAATCAAGGGTTAATATCTCCTGAGGGGGGAATAATCTTATATGTTTATTTGATTTTATGCTGCTTTTATGTGTGACATGTTATGGGCTCATAGGCTGTTATGGAATATACAGGTTTCACTTTCACTTTGAGAGCCATGCAGCTTACAAGCTTGACACAATTTTTTTTTTTTTTTTTTTTTTTTTTTTTTTGTTAATTTTTAAAAGAGCTTTATTGAGAAAAATAAACTTTCATAATACAATTGATACATTTGCAATGACAGACACCATTTTACACCATTAAGAAAGTAAAATAAAAGAAAAATTCTGATGTTAATAATATGTAACAGTCTAAGAGACCCCTATTACATGGGTCTCATTATGTAAAATAGAAGAAAACATCAGTCTGCTACTAGCGAGGTGTCAAACAAGATGTCGGTAAATGATTAGCTCTATTTTAATCATAGCAGGGACGGTCCTGCATTGTGCAACATGTGATTATTTCCCTCTTTCCTGACCAGGTGTCTATCAGAGAGGAGTCCTAACTCTCTGTACTGTCTGGGTCATGGGAGGTGGTGAGTGCCCCAGTGATTGGGATATAAAGGTGCAGTTTTTTTTTACGGAATAAAATACAGCTAGATTACGAGTTTTGAGCGCTATAGGGATTTCTCTTGTTAAGTGTATCCAGTCCACAGATCATCCATTACTTGTGGGATATTCTCCTTCCCAACAGGAAGTTGCAAGAGGATCACCCACAGCAGAGCTGCTATATAGCTCCTCCCCTCACTGCCATATCCAGTCATTCTCTTGCAACTCTCAACTAAGATGGAGGTCGTAAGAGGACTGTGGTGTTTTATACTTAGTTTATTTCTTCAATCAAAAGTTTGTTATTTTTTAAATGGTACCGGAGTGTACTGTTTATCTCAGGCAGTATTTAGAAGAAGAATCTGCCTGTGTTTTCTATGATCTTAGCAGAAGTAACTAAGATCCTTTGCTGTTCTCACATATTCTGAGGAGTGAGGTAACTTCAGAGGGGGAATAGCGTGCAGGTTTTTCCTGTAATAAGGTATGTGCAGTTAAAATATTTTTCTAGGGATGGAATTTGCTAGAAAATGCTGCTGATACCGAAGTAATGTAAGTAAAGCCTTAAATGCAGTGATAGCGACTGGTATCAGGCTTATTAATAGAGATACATACTCTTATAAAAGTGTATTTTAAAACGTTTGCTGGCATGTTTAATCATTTTTTACATATGTTTGGTGATAAAACTTATTGGGGCCTAGTTTTTTCCACATGGCTGGCTTGAATTTTTGCCTAGAAACAGTTCCCTGAGGCTTCCACTGTTGTAATATGAGTAGGAGGGGCCTATTTTAGCGTTTTTATCCAGCTTCTTCCTGCATGATCCAGGACTTCTCTGAAGGGCTCAAAAGGCTTCAAAAGTCGTTTTGAGGGAGGTAAAAAGCCACAGTAGAGCTGTGGCAGTTGTTGTGACTTGTTTAAAAAACGTTTTTGTCATTTGTTATTCCGTTTTTGGTATTAAGGGGTTAATCATCCATTTGCAAGTGGGTGCAATGCTCTGCTAACTTATTACATACACTGTAAAAATTTCGTTAGTGTAACTGCATTTTTTCACTGTTATTTCAAAATTTGGGAAAATTTGTGTTTCTTAAAGGCGCAGTAACGTTTTTTATATTGCTTGTAAACTTGTTTTAAAGTGTTTTCCAAGCTTGCTAGTCTCATTGCTAGTCTGTTTAAACATGTCTGACACAGAGGAACCTACTTGTTCATTATGTTTGAAATCCATGGTGGAGCCCCATAGGAGAATGTGTACTAAATGTATTGATTTTACCTTAAACAGTAAAGATCAGTCTTTATCTATAAAAGAATTATCACCAGAGGGTTCTGTTGAGGGGGAAGTTATGCCGACTAACTCTCCCCACGTGTCAGACCCTTCGCCTCCCGCTCAGGGGACGCACGCTAATATGGCGCCAATTACATCAGGGACGCCCATAGCGATTACCTTGCAGGACATGGCTGCAATCATGAATAATACCCTGTCAGAGGTATTATCTAGATTGCCTGAATTAAGAGGCAAGCGCGATAGTTCTGGGGTTAGGAGAGATACAAAGCGCGCAAATGCTGTTAGAGCCATGTCTGATACTGCGTCAGAGTATGCAGAGCATGAGGACGGAGAGCTTCAGTCTGTGGGTGACATCTCTGACTCGGGGAAACCTGATTCAGAGATTTCTAATTTTAAATTTAAGCTTGAGAACCTCCGTGTATTGCTTGGGGAGGTATTAGCTCATCCATCCGGCGAAGTCCTCATCCAAGCGGAAAGAAGTCTTCATCCAGACGGCAGCTTCTATCTTCATCCATCCGGCGTGGAGCACGTCCATCTTTAAGACATCTGGCACAGAGCATCCTCTTCTTACGGTCGCTGAAGTAAACTGAAGGTTCCCTTTAAGTGACGTCATCCAAGATAGCGTCCCTTACATTCCTATTGGCTGAAAGATTTCTATCAACAAATAGGAATTAACGGGGAAAAAATTATATTGGCTGTTGCAATCAGCCAATAGGATTGAGCTTTTATTTAGATTTGTTTTTATTTGGCGGGGTTTGGTTGGGTGGGTGGTGGGTTTTACTGTTGTAGGGGTTTTTGTATTTTTTTTTTTTACAGGTAAAAGAGCTGTTATCTTTGGGGCAATGCCCTGCAAAAGGCCCTTTTAAGGGCCATTGGTAGTTTATTGTAGGCTAGGGTTTTTTTTTATTTTGGGGGGGGGGGCTTTTTTATTTTGATAGGGCTATTAGATTAGTAATAGTAATTCATTTTTATTTTTGATAATTTCGTTTTTTATTTTGTGTAATTTAGTGTTTTTCTTTGTAATTTAGAAAATTGTATTTTAATAATTTATTTTATTTTATTGTAATGTTAGTTTTTAGTGTAAGGCAGGGTTAGGTTTTATTTTACAGGTAACTTTGTATTTATTTTAACTAGGTAGTTATTAAATAGTTTAATAACTATTTACTAACTAGTCTACCTAGTTAAAATAAATACAAACTTACCTGTGAATTAAAAATATAACCTAAGATAGATACAATATAACTATTAGTAATATTGTAGCTAGCTTTTTTATTTTACAGGTAAGTTTGTATTTAGTTTTAAAAAATAATTATGTAGGTAATAATTGTAAGCTTTATTTAGCTTTACTTTAATTATATTTAAGTTAGTGGGTGTTAGGGTTAGGGTTAGACTTAGGCTTACGTTAAGGTTAGGGGTTAATATATTTATGTAGAGTTAGTGATGTGGGAGGTCAGAGGTTTAGGGGTTAATAATTTATTATAGTATATTTCGTTCGTGTTTCGCTTGCGGTTTAGTGGTTAATAGGTTTATTATAGTGGCGGCGTGGGCGGATGGCAGACTAGGGGTTAATAATCTTTAAATAGTGTTTGCGATGCGGAAGGGCGGCGGTTTAGGGGTTAATAGGTTTATTACAGTGGCGACTTTGTTGGGGAGGGGCGGAATAGGGGTTACTAATTTTTTTTAGTGACGGCGATGTCCGGAGCGGCAAATTACCGGTTAATAATTTTATTTTAGTATTTGCGATGCGGGAGGGCCTCCGTTTAGGGGTAATAGGTAGTTTATGGGTGTTAGTGTACTTTTTAACACTTTAGTTATGAGTTCAATGGTACAGCTTTGTAACGTAAAACTAATAACTACTGAGTTTAGATGGCGGTACGGATCTTGTGGTTATAGAGTGTATCTCTCACTTTTTGCCCTCCCAGGCAAACTCGTAATACCGGCGCTATAGGAGTCCTATTGAAAAAGGACTTTTTTAAAAGTGCGGTACTGATGTTGCGTGAGGGCCTAAAAGGTGTGCGGTACACCTATACCTACAAGACTCGTAATAGCAGCGATAGGGAAAAAGCAGCGTTATGGGCCATAACACTGCTTTTTCACTCATAACGCCAAACTCGTAATCTAGCTGATAATGTTTTATTTCTATAGTTCTCCGGTTATTGCACTAGCGATGCAGGATTCTGTTACTTAGAGGATGCTCCCTCTATTCCTTAAGAGTAATTCCTGTTTATATTGTGAGGAGGCCTTAGTACCGCCCTCTGAATTATGTTCTATATGCCTTGATAATGTGATATTATCAAATATGTTTGAAACCACTGAGCCGTCCACCTCTGAGGAGTTGTCGTCCAGTGAGGTGCGTACCCTACATGCTTAGCTCTCTACGCATGCAGTTTCCTGTAGAATTGCTGATCCTCCATGTGGAGGGGGCCTTTTTTTCACTAGACGTTACTGTGCAGCTCAGACAGCGGTGTCTGCGGCCTTTAATGCTTTTAATGCAAGCAAAAGGTTACATATTGCACTCCTTCCCAGAATACATCAAATAATTTATTGCATTTAACTGATAGGGTTATCAGAGGATGACGTTCTTGCTTAGACTTCAGAGTATGAACAATTTGGGTCGGGGTCTGCTGCCTCTAAACCTCCGGCTGCGGATGAACCAGACTTTAGTTTTAGGAATTTGCGCCTTCTTCTAAAGGAAGTTTTTGGCGAATTCAGTGGTTCCAGAGGCCAAATTGCCTGAGGAACCTTTGATTCCTAAATTGGATAGAGTTTGAGGACAGGGTGATACCTTATCCCTCCCTGCTCCTGTTAGTTGGCGAACATTATTAAGAATGAATGGGACTGGATTGTTCCTCTCTTTTCCTTTTAACAAATCGTTCCCGGTCCTGGACTCTCAATGGAGTTGTGAGGTTCCGTCTCTAAAAGGGGATGGCGCTTCACCCTTGTTTGAGGATAGCTCTTCGTTTTAAGGGCCCATGGATAAAGGATAGAAACTCTGTTAAGAAAGTTGTTTCAACATACGGGATATTTGTTTCAACCGGAGGCGGCCGTTGTGGTTACTAGAGAAACTACCTTTCTGGTGGGATTCCTGACAGGATTTGATCGGGGTGGAGAGGTCCCCTCAATGTTACTTAGGAAAGATTTATGGCCTTGAGGGTTGCTAATTCTTTTATCTGTGCTGCTATTAGGTGGATTATTCGCCTAAATGCTAAGGCTTCAGCTTTTTCTGTTCAGGCCCATCGGCTCTGGCTGAAGTCATGGTCTGCAGATGTGACTTCTAAGTCTAGACTTCTTTCCCTCCCATTTAAGGGAATGATTTTGTTTGGTTCAGGCCTGGACTCAATTATCTCCACGGTCGCAGGGGGCAAGGGTGCCCTTCTACCGCAAGAGAATATGAACGAGTCTAAGGGTCAATTTTGCTTCTTTGTTCTTTGTGTTTTGATAAAGCCCTTGTCAGCAGTCCTCGGCTAAGCCTGAGCAAACCAAGAATTCTTGGAAGCCGGCTCAGTCCTGGAATAAATCCAAGCAGAGGAAGAAGCCCGCCAAGTTAAGTCGGCATTAACGGGCGGTCCCCGTTCCTCTTCTGGATTGTGTAGGGGCAGACTGTCACTCTTTTCAGTCGCTTGGTTCAGGGACATGCAGGATCCATGGGTCCTGGAGGTCATAGCTCAGGGTTACAAGATAGGTTTCAAGTCTCAGCCACCCAAGGGCAGTTCCTCCTCTCTCTCCTGTCTTCCTGACCAGAAAGGATGGAAGCCTTTCTGGGGTGCATACGGGATCTGTTTTCTTAGGAGTTATTGTCCCGGTGCCTATCGCAGTGCAAGGTTTGGGATACTATTCAAACCTTTTCATGGTTCCAAAGAAGGAGGGAACTTTCCGTCCGATTTGGACCTGGAGTCCTTAAACAAGTTTTTAAATGTCCCCTCATTCAAGAGGGAGACAATAGGTCCATTCTTCCCCTCGTTCGAGAAGGGCAGTTCATGACCACGATAGATTTGAAGGATGCTCCCTTCACATACAAATCTTCAAGCACTACTTCCAATTGCTAAGGTTTGAGTTCCTGGACCAGCACTTCCAGTTTATTGATCTTCTGTTTGGTCTATCTGGTTTAGTGGTGATCATAGCTGCCTTCCCAGTAGTTGACCCAGGTTTGATTCCCGGTCAATGCAGCATTCTCCAAGAAGTTTATCGGAGAGTGGACCATTCAGAATCTCTCCTCTGTCTTCTTCGATCCCATGGATGGAAGATAAATCTAGAGAATGTTCTCTTGTATCAAGTACCAGGGAAGAATTTTCGGGTACTATAATAGTCTTCATAGACACAAGAATATTGCAGGCTAGCTACAACATGTCTTGCCCTCCAATCCTCCTTAAGGCCATCTGTGGCTCGGTGTATGGACATCATTTCCTTTACCATGTTTCACCTCAGACTGTTGCAACTGCGCATGCTGAAGCAGTGGAACGGTGATCATTCTGATCTGTCTCAACAGATTTTTCTGGACAACCGATCAAGAGAATCACTGTCTTGGTGTTTTTTTCTGGATCACTTATCCCAAGGGATGTCCGTCTTAAGACCATCCTGGGTGATGTGATTACGGTTGCGAGTCTGTCAGGATGGGGAGCTGTTTGGGGTGCCAGGAAGGCACAGGGCCTATGGACTCAGGAGGAAACGCTCCTTCCGATCGCATTTTGGATCTTCGGGCAATATACAATGCTCTAAAGGCTTGGCCTCTGCTGGGTTCGTCCCAGTTTATCAGATTCCAATCACACAATACATCCTCTGTGGATTACATCAACAATCAGGGGGGAACGAGAAACTCCCTAGCTATGAGGGAAGTATCTCGGATTCTGGAGTGGGCAGAGACCCACATTTGTTCGATGTCAGCGATCCATATTCTGGGTGTGGACAACTGGGAAAAGGATTTCCTCAGCAGACAATACTTTAATCCTGGGGATTGGTCTCTCCATCCCGAGTGTTTGCGGAGATTTGCAAGTTACCAAGTTACCCAGATATGGGTTGAGGTACAGGGATCCTCAGGCGGAGCTAACAGATGCATTAGCAGTGCCTTGGAGGTTCAATCTAATTTTTATTTTACGGTCGTTACCACTACTTCCTAGTGTAGTGGCTTGAATCAAGCAGGCATCAGTGATACTGATTGCTCCATCTTGGCCACAAAGGATATGGTTCACAGACTAGCGGGGATGTCGTTATCTCCTCCGTGGAAGTTACCTTGTTGCAGAAGCTGCTGACCAAGGTCTCTTTGTTCATCTATGTCTAGATCTATGAGGCTGACTGCATGGAGGTTGAACGCTTAGTCCTAGCCAAGAGAGGGTTTTCTGAGAGAGTTATTTTTGCTCTCATTCAAGCTCATAGCTGGTTGCTCGTTGCATCTATCATAAGGTGTGAGGACCTACTTATTCTGTTCTCCAGGATGATCTGGAGAAGGGCTTTTCTACAAATCCCCTGAGGGGACAAATTTTGCCCCTGTTTGTGTTACTGCACAAGAGGTTCACTGAGCCTCCTGATGTGCAGTCACTGGTTAAGGTTTTGCTAGGATCAGACCTGTGTTTAGATCTATTGCTCCTTCTTGGAGTTTAAATCTTGTTCTTTAGGTTTTGCACAGACTCAGTTGGAGCCTATGCATGAAGTAGACATTACATTATTGTCTTGGAAGGTTCCTTTCCTATGGGCTATTGCTTCTGCGCGCAGAGTATCGGTGCGTCCTTCCTTATCTGGCTTTCCATTCTGATAAGGTTGTTCTACGAACCAAGTTAGGGTTTCTTCCTAAGGTTGTGTCAATTCACAACATCAATCAAGAGATTGTGGTTCCTTTCAATGTAATTCTGGATGTGGTTTGTGCCTTGAAGTCCTATCTTCAGGCCACGTAGGAATTTAGACAAACTTCTTTCTCTGTTTGTTCTCCTTCCAGGAAGCGTGGGGGTCAGAGGGCCTCTTAGACTTCCTTATCTTTTTTGGCTGAGGAGTGTCCTCCATTTCGCATTGAGACATCGGGACATAAGCCTCCTCTGAGGATTACGGCTCATTCAACTAGAGATGTGGCCTCTTCTTGGGCCTTTAAGAACGAGGCTTCTATGGAGCAGATTTGTAAGGCGGCTACTTGGTCCTCTTTACATTCTTTTGCAACATTTTACAACTTTAATGTTTTTGCTTCGGCGGAAGCAGCTTTTGGGAGAAAGGTTCTGCAGGCTGTGGTGTCCTCAGTATAGGGTCGGCCTCCTTTTACCCTCCCGTTTTTTTCATTCAGTGTCCTCTAGAGCTTGGGTATTTGTTCCCACAAGTAATGAATGAAGCAGTGGACTCTCCTCCCATTAAGATGGAAAACATAAATTATGCTTACCTGAAAATTTTATTTCCGTCTGTGGGAAGAGAGTCCACCGCTTCCGTCCGTTTCTCCGGGGGGCGGACCTAAATTTAATATTATTCTTCTGGCACCAATTACACCCTTATATTTTCCTTCTGTTGTTTTCCTTGTTCCCTTGGCAGAATGACTGGGGGATGAGGGGAGTGGGGGAGGTATTTAAGCCTTTGGCTGGGGTGTCTTTGCCTCCTCCTGGTGGCTAGGTTCTTAACTCCCACAAGTAATGAATGAAGCAGTGGACTCTCCTCCCACAGATTGAAATGAAATTATCAGGTAAACATAATTTATGTTTTTTATGCAGGTCAAATTCCTGTTTTAAAGAATAAAATGTTCTAACTTGATCCCTGCCTTTATCTTAAATCTGAATTAAATCTATAAGTCCTTGGGGCCGATTTATTTCATGTCGGACGGACATGATTCGCTGTGGCGAACATGTCGATATCGCTAAATGCCGACAGCATACGCTGTCGGCATTTATCATTGCACGCACAATTCTTGTGAAATGCTTGTGGACAGGTGAGAGAAAGCACTGGCGCTAGTAAGCTAGGGGAAGTCTATCATTGGGACATTTGTCCGGAGTTAAGGAATAAAAAACAAAATTAAGTGGGGTGGCTGTTAGAGATAAGAAAATCGCAGTTAAGTATATAGGTAATTCCTAGAGGCTATTTATATAGACAATATATAATGATATGTAATGGTGCAAGCGAATATGTGGATTAACTAGTGAGTGGAACACTAAGAACTAGCTTGTAGAAAGCAGATTACAATAGTGTCCAGCAATTTGTGTGTAATGGGTTACTTATATAGATAAGCTGACAGATACAGACAATGGTAACAGAAAATGTGATTCATATAGACAATGCTAAATAAATAGTAAGTGCTGTGTAATTAGCAAAGAACTATAAATATTGTATAGAGTACAAATTATTGCTGTTTATTAAGCATAAATAAAATATAAAAAAATATAAAAACGGTATACTGGACGTCCAGAGACAATAGCTAAAACAATTGCTAAAACCACAATAAGTAAAAAATACTTGGAGTTATACTGTTGAAATACTGGAAAAAATGCTATTAGCAAAGTGGTTTCATAAAGGAGTAAAATCTTTATAAAGTATTTGTAAAGTACCTGAAGAGACCACTTACTCTACGTCTAGTCCGTTGTTTCGTACAGGATTGTTAATGTGGCTCCAGCTAACACAGTGTGTTAATTCCGTAGTGGGTAGTCTTCTGTAAGTGTTGGTTATAAAAACTCTTGCCTGGTTGAAATAGATGTTCTTTATTGTACGCACTTAATATGTGCAGAAAATAGGAAAGGTCTCCTGGTCTTTTCAGACGACTCCTGATGCAAGTGTAGTTTAGAGGTGCACAGGTTATTATGCAATTCTAGTGGAAGTAGCTACTTCCACTAGAATTGCATAATAACCTAAGACCGCTGCTTCTTAACTAACATTTCCGGCGTGGAATAAGCAGCATCTGTTGCTTAATAAATATACGCTCTTATCTAGCCTACTTGTTAAAAACCTTTTAGTTTTTTTGTAAAATATATCTATATCTATCTATCTATATGTGCAAAAAGGGGTATTAAAGAGCTTAAAAATAATAACAATAAAACAGGTGTGGAAAATGTTCTCTTAAATAGAAGGTAATTCTAATATTAAATTTACAAAGTATTTAATGTTCAAAATGTTCCATCTGGGTAGATTTAACCCAAATGTTTGATTTTGTTATTAGTAGCAAAAATCCAATAAGAATAGGCAAAATGCATAGTCACAGGACTTAACCTCAATCGTTCGAGGTAAGTAATGGAAGCCTGGGGAGAGGGAAAACAGTCCCACAAACCATCTGCTTCAGTGCCTCAAATTGTATTATAAATTTCCCAGCATGTAGTAGGTGACCAGTTGCAGTTTTGGAGGTGTGATATTTGCACAGCTTGTTGCTCTTCAATATTCTATTTCTTGTCCCTTCTATGTGGGTCCAATGCATGTTTCAGGGCCTCAGAGTAAAAAACTATGCTTCACAGTGCCATTTCAAGCTCTGTTGTTCTATGATACATATGATACCAATCTATATATATATATATATATATATATATATATATATATATATATATATATAATATATATTATATAAATATTATATATTTTTAAGTTTGAACAAAATGGGCCCAATAACTTTCTCCTGTTGGATGTCTCAACTGAAAAGTCATGGAACAGAAGTATTTTGTCCTGTCCAATATTTAAGCCATTTTTTGTCTGTAATACCTCATTATATCAGATTTATCCTGAAAATCCAAATATTTAACCATGAAAGGTCTTTTCTTGTTCGGACATCTATGTTTTTCCTTTCAGGCCCTATTCTGTGAGCCTTCGTTTAAATACCTGGCAACTGTGGTAGTTGGAAAAAAGTGAATTTTAAAAGATCTTGAAACTTGGGGGTTTCTGGTAAACTTTATGCGGATATTGTTTCTTTGCAACCTATCTTCTAATTGATCTAGTCTAGTTTGTAGGACTCGGATCTTACTATCTTGCTCTTTGCACTTGTCTATTAGATTATCTTCCAAGACCTCGATCCGATAAAAATTGTTGCCCGCAAATGCCGGTGACGCCAAATTTTGCGCTGGTTTGGTATCACATATACGGCGTAACATAGAAGTTACGCTCGTATATTTCTGCCTTCGGCCGTAGTTTTTTTGGGCCATAGACAGGTATACCAAACCAGCGCAGTTTGGTATCCAATATACAGCATAAGGATTTACGTGGCAAAAATGGAGAAATGTGAGCTCCTTACACTGCTGCCACCTACATTACCTACCCCCTAATGTGAGCTCCTTACACCGCCCCCACCTACATTACCTACCCCCTAATGTGAGCCTCTTACACCGCCGCCACCTACATTACCTACCCCCTAATGTGAGCTCCTTACACCGCCGCCACCTACATTACCTACCCCCTAATGTGAGCTCCTTACACCGCCGCCACCTACATTACCTACCCCTTAATGTGAGCCCCTTATTCTGCCGCCACCTACATTACCTACCCCCTAATGTGAGCCCCTTACACCGCCGCCACCTACATTACCTACCCCCTAATGTAAGCCCCTTACACCGCCGCCACCTACATTACCTACCCCCTAATGTGAGCTCCTACCCCGCCGCCAGCTATATTAAAATTATTAACCCCTAATCTAATCCCCCTACCCTGCCGCCAGCTATATTAAAATTATAAACCCCTAATTTAATCCCCCTACAGTGCTGCCAGCTATATTAAATACATTAACCCCTAATCTAATCCCCCTACACCGCCGCCACCTATATTAACTATATTAACCCTAATTATATTAGGGTTAATATAGTAAATATAGTTATTATATTATATATATATATTAACTATATTAACCCTATCTAACTCTAACACCCCTAACTTAATTATTATTAAAATAAATCTAAATAATATTAATAATATTAACTAAATTATTCCTATTTAAATCTAAATACTTACCTATAAAATAAACCCTAAGATAGCTACAATATAATTAATAATTACATTGTAGCTATTTTACGGTTTATACTTATTTTACAGGTAACTTGGTATTTATTTTAACTAGGTACAATAGCTATTACATAGTTAATAACTATTTAATAGCTACCTACTTAAAATAATTACCAATTTACCTGTAAAATAAATACTAACCTAAGTTACAAATACACCTACACTATCAATAAATTAAATAAACTACAAATATCTAAACTAAAATACAATTAAATACACTAAACTAAATTACAAAAAAACCACTAAATTACAAAAAATAAAAAAAGATTACAAGAATTTTAAGCTATTTACACCTAATCTAAGCCCCCTAATAAAATAATAAAGCCCCCCAAAATAAAAAAAATGCCCTACCCTATTCTAAATTAAAAAGTAACCAGCTCTTTTACCAGCCCTTAAAAGGGCTTTTTGCGGGGCATTGCCCCAAATAATCAGTTCTTTTGCCTGAAAAAAAAAAACACAATACCACCCCCCAACATTACAACCCACCACCCACATACCCCTACTCTAAACCCACCCAAACCCCCCTTAAAAAAACCTAACACTAACCCCCAGAAGATCTCCCTACCTTGAGTCGTCTTCACCCAGCCGGGCCGAACTCTTCATCCAGATGTGGTCCTCCATCCCGGCGATGTCTTCATCCAAGTGGCAAAGAAGAGGTCTTCCATCCCAGCGATGTCTTCATCCAAGCGGCAAAGAAGAGGTCCTCCATCGGGGCAAAGTCTTCCTCCAAGCGGCATCTTCAATCTTCTTTCTTCCGGCTTCTTCCGACCTCCTACGCGGAACATCCAGATGGCCCGACGACTGAACGACGAATGAAGTTTCCTTTAAATGATGGCATCCCTCGAATTCCGATTGGCTGATAGGATTCTGTCGTCGGGCCAGCTGGATGTTCCATGTAGGAGGTCAGAAGAAGCCGGAAGAAAGAAGATTGAAGATGCCGCTTGGAGGAAGACTTCACCCCGATGGAGGACCTCTTCTTTGCCGTTTGGATGAAGACATCGCCGGGATGGAAGACCTCTTCTTTGCCGCTTGGATGAAGACATCGCCGGGATGGAGGACCACATCTGGATTAAGAGTTCAGCCCGGCTGGGTGAAGACGACTCCTTCTGGGGGTTAGTGTTAGGTTTTTTTAAGGGGGGTTTGGGTGGGTTTAGAGTTGGGGTATGTGGGTGGTGGGTTGTAATGTTGGGGGGTGGTATTGTGGGTTTTTTTACAGGCAAAAGAGCTGATTACTTTGGGGCAATGCCCCTGAAAAAGCCTTTTTAAGGGCTGGTAAAAGAGCTGGTTACTTTTTAATTTAGAATAGGGTAGGGCATTTTTTTATTTTGGGGGGCATTATTATTTTATTAGGGGGCTTAGAATAGGTGTAAGTAGCTTAAAATTCTTGTAATCTTTTTTTTATTTTTTGTAATTTAGTGTTTGTTTTTTTTTGTAATTTAGTTTAGTGTATTTAATTGTATTTCTTCTGTTAAGTGTGATCAGTCCACGGGTCATCATTACTTCTGGGATATTAACTGCTCCCCTACAGGAAGTGCAAGAGGATTCACCCAGCAGAGCTGCATATAGCTCCTCCCCTCTACGTCACTCCCAGTCATTCTCTTGCACCCAGCAACTAGATAGGTCGTGTGAGAGGACTATGGTGATTATACTTAGTTTTATATCTTCAATCAAAAGTTTGTTATTTTAAAATAGCACCGGAGTGTGTTATTACCTCTCTGGCAGAGTTTGAGGAAGAATCTACCAGAGTTTTGCTATGATTTTAGCCGGAGTAGTTAAGATCATATTGCTGTTTCTCGGCCATCTGAGGAGTGAGGTAAACTTCAGATCAGGGGACAGCGGGCAGATGAATCTGCATAGAGGTATGTAGCAGTTTTTATTTTCTGACAATGGAATTGATGAGAAAATCCTGCCATACCGATATAATGTCATGTATGTATACTTTACACTTCAGTATTCTGGGAGAATGGTACTTCACTAGAATTACACTGTAAGAAAGACATAAAGCTGTTTAATAACTAGAGATTATGTTTAACGTTTTTGCTGGAATGTAAAATCGTTTTCATTTGCTGAGGTACTGAGTGAATAAATGTTTGGGCACCATTTTTCCACTTGGCAGTTGCTTAATCTGTTTTTTCTGTCAGTTTCTGTTCTCCCTCACTGCTGTGTGTGTGGGGGAGGGGCGCTTTTACTATGCATCAAATATTTCAGTCAGCAACTCATTGTATTCCCTGCATGATCTGGTTCATCTCTACAGAGCTCAGGGGTCTTCAAAACTTATTTTGAGGGAGGTAATTTCTCTCAGCAGAGCTGTGAGAATTATAGTTTGACTGAAATAAAAACTTTTATTCTGTAATTTGTTTCCTGCTTTCAGAAATTGTTATCTTTGCTAATGGGATTAAACCTTTGCTAAAGTTGTGTTGTTTACAAGGATTGAGGCTATAACTGTTTCAATTTATTAATTTTTAACTGTCATAGATCTTCTGTGCTTCTTAAAGGCACAGTACGTTTTAATATTATTCTATTTGAATTGTATTTCCAAGTTGCAAGTTTATTTGCTAGTGTGTTAAACATGTCTGATTCAGAAGATGATACCTGTGTCATTTGTTGCAATGCCAAAGTGGAGCCCAATAGAAATTTATGTACTAACTGTATTGATGCTACTTTAAATAAAAGTCAATCTGTACAAATTGAACAAATTTCACCAAACAACGAGGGGAGAGTTATGCCGACTAACTCGCCTCACGTGTCAGTACCTGCATCTCCCGCTCAGAGGGAGGTGCGTGATATTGTAGCGCCGAGTACAGCTGGGCGGCCATTACAAATCACATTACAGGATATGGCTACTGTTATGACTAAAGTTTTGGCTAAATTACCAGAACTAAAAGGTAAGCGTGATCACTCTGGGGTGAGAACAGAGTGCGCTGATAATATTAGGGCCATGTCAGACACTGCGTCACAGGTGGCAGAACATGAGGACGGAGAACTTCATTCTGTGGGTGACGGTTCTGATCCAAACAGACTGGATTCAGATATTTCAAATTTTAAATTTAAACTGGAAAACCTCCGTGTATTACTAGGGGAGGTGTTAGCGGCTCTGAACGATTGTAACACAGTTGCAATACCAGAGAAAATGTGTAGGTTGGATAAATATTTTGCTAAAGTACTGAGGTTTTTCCTATACCTAAGAGACTTACTGAAATTGTTACTAAGGAGTGGGATAGACCCGGTGTGCCGTTCTCACCCCCTCCGATATTTAGAAAAATGTTTCCAATAGACGCCACCACAAGGGACTTATGGCAAACGGTCCCTAAGGTGGAGGGAGCAGTTTCTACTTTAGCTAAGCGTACCACTATCCCGGTGGAGGATAGCTGTGCTTTTTCAGATCCAATGGATAAAAAGTTAGAGGGTTACCTTAAGAAAATGTTTGTTCAACAAGGTTTTATATTGCAACCCCTTGCATGCATTGCGCCGATCACGGCTGCGGCGGCATTCTGGATTGAGTCTCTGGAAGAGAACATTGGTTCAGCTACTCTGGACGACATTACGGACAGGCTTAGAGTCCTTAAACTAGCTAATTCATTCATTTCGGAGGCCGTAGTACATCTTACTAAACTTACGGCGAAGAATTCAGGATTCGCCATTCAGGCACGCAGGGCGCTGTGGCTAAAATCCTGGTCAGCTGATGTTACTTCTAAGTCTAAATTGCTTAATATACCTTTCAAAGGGCAGACCTTATTCGGGCCCGGGTTGAAAGAGATTATCGCTGACATTACAGGAGGTAAAGGCCATGCCCTGCCTCAGGACAAAGCCAAAGCCAAGACTAGACAGTCTAGTTTTCGTTCCTTTCGTAATTTCAAAGCAGGAGCAGCATCAACTTCCTCTGCACCAAAACAGGAAGGAGCTGTTGCTCGCTACAGACAAGGCTGGAAACCTAACCAGTCCTGGAACAAGGGCAAGCAGACTAGGAAACCTGCTGCTGCCCCCAAAACAGCATGAATTGAGGGCCCCCGATCCGGGATCGGATCTAGTGGGGGGCAGACTTTCTCTCTTCGCCCAGGTTTGGGCAAGAGATGTTCAGGATCCCTGGGCGCTAGAGATAATATCTCAGGGATACCTTCTGGACTTCAAATACTCTCCTCCAAGAGAGAGATTTCATCTGTCAAGATTGTCAACAATCCAGACAAAGAAAAAGGCTTTTCTACGCTGCGTACAAGAGCTCTTGTTAATGGGAGTAATCCATCCAGTTCCACGATCGGAACAGGGACAGGGGTTTTACTCAAATCTGTTTGTGGTTCCCAAAAAAGAGGGAACTTTCAGACCAATCCTGGACTTAAAGATCCTAAACAAATTCCTAAGAGTTCCATCGTTCAAGATGGAGACTATTCGGACAATTTTACCTATGATCCAAGAGGGTCAGTACATGACCACTGTAGATTTAAAAGATGCTTACCTGCACATACCGATTCACAAAGATCATTACCGGTATCTAAGGTTTGCCTTCCTAGACAGGCATTACCAGTTTGTGGCTCTTCCATTCGGATTGGCTACAGCGCCAAGAATCTTCACAAAGGTTCTGGGTGCTCTTCTGGCGGTACTAAGACCGCGGGGAATCTCGGTAGCTCCATACCTAGACGACATTCTGATACAAGCTTCAAGCTTTCAAACTGCCAAATCTCATACAGAGTTAGTGCTGGCATTTCTAAGGTCACATGGATGGAAGGTGAACGAAAAGAAAAGTTCACTCGTTCCACTCACAAGAGTTCCCTTCCTGGGGACTCTTATAGATTCTGTAGAAATGAAGATTTACCTGACAGAGGACAGGCTATCAAGACTTCAAAGTGCTTGCCGCACTCTTCATTCCATTCAACACCCGTCAGTGGCTCAATGTATGGAGGTAATCGGCTTAATGGTAGCGGCAATGGACATAGTACCCTTTGCACGCTTACACCTCAGACCACTGCAACTGTGCATGCTAGGTCAGTGGAATGGGGATTACTCAGACTTATCCCCTTCTCTGAATCTGGATCAAGAGACCAGAAATTCTCTTCTATGGTGGCTTTCTCGGCCACATCTGTCCAGGGGGATGCCATTCAGCAGACCAGACTGGACAATTGTAACAACAGACGCCAGCCTTCTAGGTTGGGGTGCCGTCTGGAATTCCCTGAAGGCTCAGGGACTATGGAGTCAGGAGGAGAGTCTCCTGCCAATAAACATTCTGGAATTGAGAGCAGTTCTCAATGCCCTCCTGGTTTGGCCCCAGTTGACAACTCGGGGGTTCATCAGGTTTCAGTCGGACAACATCACGACTGTAGCTTACATCAACCATCAGGGAGGGACAAGAAGCTCCCTAGCTATGATGGAAGTATCAAAGATAATTCGCTGGGCAGAGTCTCACTCTTGCCACCTGTCAGCAATCCACATCCCGGGAGTGGAGAACTGGGAGGCGGATTTCTTAAGTCGTCAGACTTTTCATCCGGGGGAGTGGGAACTTCATCCGGAGGTCTTTGCCCAAATACTTCGACGTTGGGGCAAACCAGAGATAGATCTCATGGCGTCTCGACAGAACGCCAAGCTTCCTCGTTACGGGTCCAGATCCAGGGATCCAGGAGCAGTCCTGATAGATGCTCTGACAGCACCTTGGGACTTCAGGATGGCTTACGTGTTTCCACCCTTCCCGTTGCTTCCTCGATTGATAGCCAGAATCAAACAAGAGAGAGCATCAGTGATTCTAATAGCACCTGCGTGGCCACGCAGGACTTGGTATGCAGACCTGGTGGACATGTCATCCTGTCCGCCTTGGTCTCTACCTCTGAAACAGGACCTTCTGATACAGGGTCCCTTCAAACATCAAAATCTAACTTCTCTGAAGCTGACTGCTTGGAAATTGAACGCTTAATTTTATCAAGACGTGGGTTTTCTGAGTCAGTTATTAGTACCTTAATACAGACTAGGAAACCTGTTACCAGAAAGATTTACCATAAGATATGTCGTAAATACCTACATTGGTGTGAATCCAAAGGTTACTCTTGGAGTAAGGTTAGGATTCCTAGGATATTGTCTTTTCTACAAGAAGGTTTAGAAAAGGGTTTATCTGCTAGTTCATTAAAGGGACAGATCTCAGCTCTGTCCATTCTGTTACACAAACGTCTGTCAGAAGTTCCTGACGTCCAGGCTTTTTGTCAGGCTTTGGCCAGGATTAAGCCTGTGTTTAAAACTGTTGCTCCACCATGGAGTTTAAACCTTGTTCTTAATGTTTTACAGGGCGTTCCGTTTGAACCCCTTCATTCCATTGATATAAAGTTGTTATCTTGGAAAGTTCTATTTTTAATGGCTATTTCCTCGGCTCGAAGAGTCTCTGAATTATCAGCCTTACATTGTGATTCTCCTTATTTGATTTTTCATTCGGATAAGGTAGTCCTGCGTACTAAACCTGGGTTCTTACCTAAGGTAGTTACTAACAGGAATATCAATCAAGAGATTGTTGTTCCTTCTTTATGCCCAAATCCTTCTTCAAAGAAGGAACGTCTACTGCACAACCTGGATGTAGTCCGGGCTCTAAAATTTTACTTGCAGGCAACTAAGGAATTCCGACAAACGTCTTCTCTGTTTGTCATTTACTCTGGGCAGAGGAGAGGTCAAAAAGCTTCCGCTACCTCTCTTTCTTTTTGGCTTCGTAGCATAATTCGTTTAGCTTATGAGACTGCTGGACAGCAGCCCGCTGAAAGAATTACAGCTCATTCTACTAGAGCTGTGGCTTCCACTTGGGCCTTCAAGAATGAGGCCTCTGTTGAACAGATTTGCAAGGCTGCAACTTGGTCTTCGCTTCATACTTTTTCCAAATTTTACAAATTTGACACCTTTGCTTCATCGGAGGCTATTTTTGGGAGAAAGGTTCTTCAGGCAGTGGTTCCTTCTGTATAAAGAGTCTGCCTATCCCTCCCGTCATCCGTGCACTTTTGCTTTGGTATTGGTATCCCAGAAGTAATGATGACCCGTGGACTGATCACACTTAACAGAAGAAAACATAATTTATGCTTACCTGATAAATTCCTTTCTTCTGTAGTGTGATCAGTCCACGGCCCGCCCTGTTTTTAAGGCAGGTAAATATTTTTTAATTTATACTCCAGTCACCACTTCACCCTTGGCTTTTCCTTTCTCGTTGGTCCTTGGTCGAATGACTGGGAGTGACGTAGAGGGGAGGAGCTATATGCAGCTCTGCTGGGTGAATCCTCTTGCACTTCCTGTAGGGGAGCAGTTAATATCCCAGAAGTAATGATGACCCGTGGACTGATCACACTACAGAAGAAAGGAATTTATCAGGTAAGCATAAATTATGTTTTTAGTTTAGATATTTGTAGTTTATTTAATTTATTGATAGTGTAGGTGTATTTGTAACTTAGGTTAGGATTTATTTTACAGGTAAATTGGTAATTATTTTAACTAGGTAGCTATTAAATAGTTATTAACTATTTAATAGCTATTGCACCTAGTTAAAATAAATACCAAGTTACCTGTAAAATAAGTATAAACCGTAAAATAGCTACAATGTAATTATTCATTATATTTTAGCTATCTTAGGGTTTATTTTATAGGTAAGTATTTAGATTTAAATAGGAATAATTTAGTTAATATTATTAATATTATTTAGATTTATTTGAATAATAATTAACTTAGGGGTGTTAGAGTTAGATAGGGTTAATATAGTTAATATATATATAATATAATAACTATATTAACCCTAATATAATTAGGGTTAATATAGTTAATATATAATAACTATATTAACTATATTAACCCTAATATAATTAGGGTTAATATTAGTGGCGGCGGTGTAGGGGGATTAGATTAGGGGTTAATGTATTTAATATAGCTGGCGGCGGTGTAGGGGGATTAAATTAGGGGTTAATAATTTTAATATAGCTGGCGACGGGGTAGGGGGATTAGATTAGGGGTTAATAATTTTAATATAGCTGGCGGCGGGGTAGGAGCTCACATTAGGGGGTAGGTAATGTAGGTGGTGGTGGTGTAAGGGGCTCACATTAGGGGGTAGGTAATGTAGGTGGCAGCGGTGTAAGGGGCTCACATTAGGGGGTAGGTAATGTAGGTGGCGGCGGAGTAAGGGGCTCACATTAGGGGGTAGGTAATTTAGGTGGCGGCGGTGTAAGGGGCTCACATTAGGGGGTAGGTAATGTAGGTGGCGGCGGAGTAAGGGGCTCACATTAGGGGGTAGGTAATGTAGGTGGCAGCGGGGTCCGGGAGCGGCGGTTTAGGGATTAATAACTTTATTAGGTGCGGCGGGGTCCGGGAGCGGCGGTTTAGGGGTTAATACATTTATTATTAGAAGAGTGAGGGGGGATAGCGGATAGAGGGATATACGTGTCGGGCTATGTTTGGGAGGCGTGTTAGACAGTATGGGAGATGTAATACTTTAGTCAGTTTTTGTAGGCGCCGGCATTTTCTAAAGTGTCGTAAGTCACTGGCGTCTCCAGAAATTTTTTACTTACGCAGATTTCTGAACATCGCTAGTTTATCCGACTTACGGCCCTTTAGCAATTGCCGGCGGGGTATATTGGATAGCTTGAGTTGCAAGCTGAAACTACGGGCAGCGGGGGTTCCCTCGCTTTCGCCGCAAACTACGCAGTATATCGGATTGCGGCCCAAATCTAAGACCCTTGATTCTACTTCCATAAATCTGCCAGAAAAGTATCTAGCTTCAGGGGAAAGCTGGGCAAAACACTTTATCTGGTCAAATTGTTGACCTAGCAGCTCGACAATTTCTTTAGTTATAGGTTGTATATCTATATTTGAGCTTATGTTCCCCTGATCCATCCCTCTCTCAGATATTTTCAATATTATTTTTTTCCTTTTCTTTTCTTTACTCCAGCACTTTTTTTTCCTTTTTTTTTTTCTTGAGGAATAAGAACATACAGGTATAAGGGAAAAAAAAGCACTGCACAGAATATATTATGAAGTAATGAGCATGCCTGTAAAACAAACTATTACATGTTGTATACAAGCAATCCCCATATCCCCCACCCCTTTCACAACAGCTATATAAACCTTAAACTAAATTTCTCTTGTAAACATAAGGGTTATTTTAAAATTAAGGCCACTTATTGATCTTATGTTAATATTAAATCTGTAATGAATCATAGAAAGAGATATTAAACAATGAGATAAACAAAAAAGAAAACAAAAAGTGAACAGAATAAAAGCGTCAATTTAACTTAAAAACTTACACTAATTCTGTGTAACCTAACGAAAGAAACCTGGGAAGTAATGAGGGAAATTATATATAAAGCTGATGGGAAAGGTATGAATTCCAATCTATATCATTATGTAGTGTAATAATATCAATAGGAAGAGAACATCTGTACTATAACCAAGACTGTGTCTCCATGTAATAAAACATTATAGTATTAGTTTTCATAAATCTAAGAAGTGCAAACAGAATATAGAGTGAAAGCAAAAGAATAATAACTATTTATTAGACTCATGTTTTAAAACAGGACCTAGTACATTTTACAAGTAAATACTCTTTTAAATAGTAATTATTAACGGCAATTAACCAAGAATAATATGTACCTGTTCCGGCTCGATGCTGGGATAACAAGACTACTGGCCGAGTTCGGTCTGATAGAGGAGTATCCCACAAGCATTACATTATACTTGGGCCATGGAGCCAGATGAGGTGGCACAAGCAGTTTACCTTCAGGGACAGATGTTGGGAACCCACACAACACAGTTGCAGAATATGGATTCCAAGCTAGAGGCTATAACCGCTTAACTCTCTTTTCTAGTTACAGCGACGAATACTGCTCCTGTTGTTGTACCGCCAGTCTCTGCTCCTAGCACTGTGGCTTCTTCCTCTGCTTCTGGAAGTATACCCAGGATATCATTGCCTGACAAATATGAAGGTACTACTAATTGCAAGGGTTTTCTTAACCAATGCAGGCTGCACTTCGGCAATGATCCTCACACCTTTCAGTCTCACCAGTCAAGGGTCACCTTTATCATTTCCTTTCTGAAAGACAAGGCCCTAGTCGGGTCTCTCCCCTTTTGGAACA
Organism: Bombina bombina; assembly: GCF_027579735.1. NCBI lineage: Eukaryota > Metazoa > Chordata > Amphibia > Anura > Bombinatoridae > Bombina > Bombina bombina. The sequence continues at coordinate 79,943,861 of NC_069510.1, read as the reverse complement.
GAACGCTCCACTCCTACATGATGCTGATACTTTCATTTCTGCATTTTCTTCTGTGTTTGGGACTTCTGGCCGTACCTCTGCTGCAGAATTTTCTTTCCTGGACCTCTGCCAGGGCAATAGGACTGTGGCACAATTTGCCATCGAGTTTCGCACCTTGGCACTTGAAACCACATGGGATGTCAGTGCTCTCAAGGCAGCCTTTAGGAGGAGTCTGCATGAACGCATCAAAGATGAACTCACTTATAATGATGTTCCTTCTTCTTTGGATGACTTTATAACACTTTGTATCAGTCTGGACTCTCGCTTCCAGGAGAGACAAGCCGAGAGAAACAGAACTAGGAGGGTCCTTCCCTCCCTTTCGTCCGGTTTCAGCAGTATCCTCTACTCAGCTCCAGCTACTCCAGTGGAGAAACCCATGGATCTCTCCTCCTTCAAACCTTCAGAATCTAAAAGACAGAGAAGAAGGAGATTGAGACTATGCTTTTATAGTGAATCGAACACCCACAAACTAAAGAACTGTGACATTTGGCCGGGAAAAGCCAATGTTTAGGGGATAATACTGGGGTACCTCTAAGCATGATCACTACTAAATCCCCTAGTTCCGGATTCTGGTACCTGTAACCCTTACCTTCCTTTAGAATACTGTCCACACTCAAGCCTACATTGATTCAGGGGCAGCTGGAAACTTTCTTTATCACCAATTTATGATTCAAGCTGGCTTGCCTCTTCTGCAGAAAAGACATTGTCTCAAAATAACTACCCTGGATGGCACCCCCCTTGGTTCAGGGTTGATCCATTTTGAGTCAGCACCCCTGACCCTGACTGTGGGAGTCCTTCATACCGAACAGCTGCAGTTCGAGGTTATTTATTCCCCAGCACATCCTGTCATCCTTGGCCTTCCTTGGCTTCTTATACACAATCCACAATTTGACTGAGCTGAAGGACAACTGGCCTCCTGGGGTACCTCCTGTTTCCATTCCTGCCTTGCTAAAATCACTCCACTGCTCTGCATCCCTATAGCCAGCATACAGACTCCTCCAAACCTTTCCTTGGTATATAGGGACTTTGCAAATGTGTCTGAGAAAAAAGCAGCCAACGTGCTACCACCCCACCATCCGTATGACTGCAAAATTTACCTCTTTCCCGGAGCCCCACTTCCTAAAGGGAGGACTTATCCACTCTCCAAAGCCGAAACCAAATCCATGGAGGAGTATATCCAAGAGAACCTAGCTAAAGGCTTCATTTGCCCTTCCTCCTCTTACCTCGTAATGCCCTTTGGGCTGTGTAACGCCCCTGCAGTCTTCCAGACATTTGTCAACGATGTCATCCGTGACCTCCTTTATCGCACTTTTATTGTCTACCTGGATGACATCCTTATTTTCTCTTCCACTCTGGAGGAGCATCATAAGCACGTGAGACAAGTACTTCAATGTCTCAGAGACAATTCTTTGGTAGCCAAACTTGAAAAATGTGAGTTTGACCAAGTTCAGATCCAGTTCCTTGGTTATGTCATCTCGAAAGAAGGTTTTGCCATGGAGCCTTCTAAACTCACTGCAGTTTTAGAGTGGCCTCAACCTACTTCATTAAAGGAATTGCAGAGATTCTTGGGGTTCTCCAATTATTACCGCAAGTTTATAAAGAACTTTTCTCAAACAGTCGCTCCTCACACAGAATTGACAAAACGGAACAAAGACTGTAAACATTGGCCTCCCGAAGCCATAAATGCTTTCTCTTGTCTGAAAAGGCCTTCTGTTCAGCTCCTGTGCGCTGCCATCCTGATCCTAACCTACAGTTCACTCTAGAGGTTGATGCATCCGAGATAGGGGCTGGAGCAGTTCTATCCCAAAGGGATCCTTTAACCTCCAAGTCGCATCCTGTACCCTTTTTTCCCAAACACTTTACTCCTGCAGAGAGGAATTACGATGTGGGTAATCGTGAACTCTTACCCATTAAGATGGCCTTGACTGAATGGCGTCATTGGTTGGAAGGCACCGTTAATCCCATTCAGATTCTCACCGAACACAAGAAACTGACTTACCTAGAGACTCAATCCTCAACAGGCCAGGTGGGCCTTGTTCTTTCCCCGTTTTAACTTTGTGGTCTCTTATCTTCCTGGGACCAAAAACAAGAAGGCGGATGCCCTTTACAGTCAGTTTCCTCACTAAAGTGATTCCTCTGAAGCTCCTATTGAACACATTATATAACCCTCCTGTGTGGTTGCTCAATTGAATACCACCCTGTGACGGATACCCCGGCTACCCTGACTGGGTAGCTCTGCCCAACGGGTCCTGCTTCCTCCCTGCCGACTGCAGCTATGTAGCTGGCAAGTGACCACAGCCTGTAGCCACCCCTGATGCCCGACAGCATCAGTACCCAGGGTCCCACCCTGTGACAGACTCCAGCTGTCCAGGCTGGGTAGCTCTGCTTGAGAATCCTTTCTCTGCTTGAACAGGCTGCTTTGTAGCCCAAGAAAAGTGATTTTAGCTGGAGCTCACCTAAATAACTAGACAGACTAGCATATTCAGGTGAAACAAGAACTGCTTTATTGTACAGAAAACACAGCTTTTATATATTTCCAACACATGGGGGTAGTTACTACACAAATAGAAAAAAAATATTATACAATGAGACAAACATCAGACAATGGTTAGTTAAACAGATTCTAATCACATCCTGACTTACAAAAGGACAATGGATGACTCACACAATTAACAGAAAAAAATTTCACACCTAGACTAGATAACAACAGGGGGAAGGTTATAGGGGTAGGGGTTTAACCCTTGCAGCCTGTTATCCGTGACATCTCCACCCCCTCCAGTTCGGCAGACCCGGCTAGACCCTTAATGGGTCGGCCTGGGGCTGTCCGACTGTGGCCCTCCACTTCTCGGTTGCTGGGAGAGGTTATTCCATCTCTCCTGAGCTTGGGGCATCCTGGGGGGGTTCTTGCTGATGTTTATACCCTGCGCCCTGGGCGCAGGGATAGTCCCATAAAGCAACGTCCCGAACAAGTTTTCTAAGGCCAGCTCCAAAACAATTACTGTCCCACAAGTTCCAGTGTCCTTAAGTTCTATGGCCACACTGGCTCTCTCTGTGACACTCTGTGACCCACCCGCAAACAAAGCTAGTGCCGGTTTCCCAGCTGTATTCCCACCTCAGACCAGAGGGGGAGGTTGCTCCTTGGTGGGGCAGGTAAAGCTTGGGTGCCCAAACATGTGGCACCAACTGTATACACTTTTATCCTCCTTGCCCAATGCAATACCTGCCCCCTGTGAGAAATACTCTGGGACAATAAAAGGGTAGAGACCCTGCCAAGCTACTGAGGGGAGAGTCCGTCTGTCTCTTCTCCCGAGAAGGAGATCTACCACTGGGGATGGAGGTCTGCTACCTCCGCTCCATGGGAAACTGTGCTGCCGCTGGGGAGAGAGACCAACTGTTTCCTCTCCCAGAAAGGGATTCGGCCGCTGGGAGAGATATTGATACCCATCTCTCCCTGCAAGGGCTTCTCTGTAAAGGGAGGGAGGACGACTACCTCCGCTCCCGAAGGATGGATCTGCCGCTGGGAAGAGAGACCCGACTGTCTCCTCTCCCAGAAAGGGGTTCTGTTTACGGGGAGGGAGGATGACTACCTCCGCTCCCAGGGAATGGCTCTGCTGCTAGGGAGAGAGCCCGACTGTCTCCTCTCCCAGCTCCTGGCTTTGCCGCTGGGGAGAGAGACCGACTGTCTCCTCTCCCCAGTCGGTCTCTCTCCCCAGCGGCAGAGCCATCCCCTGGGAGCGGAGGTAGTTGTACTCCCTCCCTGTAAGCCGAACCCCTTCCTGGGAGATGAGACAGTCGGTCTCCCTCCCCAGCGGCAGAGCCAGGAGATGAGACAGTCGGTCTCTCTCCCCAGCAACAGAGCCATCCCCTGGGAGCGGAGGTAGTCATCCTCCCTCCCCATAAACAGAACCCCTTCCTGGGAGAGGAGACAGTCGGTCTCTCTCCCCAGCGTCAGAGCCAGTATCCGGGAGAGGAAACAGTCGGTCTCTCTCCCCAGTGGCGGAGCCGGGAGAGGAGACAGTCGATCTCTCTCCCCAGCGGCAGAGCCATCCCCTGGGAGCAGAGGTAGTTGTCCTCCCCATAACATAAACAGAACCCCTTCCCGGGAGAGGAGACAGTCGGTCTCTCTCCCCAGCGGCAGAGCCAGAAGCCGGGAGAGGAGACAGTCGGTCTCTCTCCCTAGCAGCAGAGCCATCCCCTGGGAGCGGAGGATGACTACCTCCGCTCCCGAAGGATGGATCTGCCGATGGGGAGAGACACCGACTGTCTCCTCTCCCAGAAAGGGGTTCTGTTTACAGGGAGGGAGGATGACTACCTCCGCTCCCAGAGGATGGCTCTGCTGCTAGGGAGAGAGACCGACTGTCTCCTCTCCCGGCTCCTGTCTCTGCCACTGGGGAGAGAGACCGACTGTTTCCTCTCCCGGCTCCTGGCTCTGCCACTGGGGAGAGAGACCGACTGTCTCCTCTCCTGGCTCTGCCGCTGGGGAAAGAGACCGACTGTCTCCTCTCCCAGGAAGGGGTTCTGTTTATGGGAAGGGAGGACGACTACCTCCGCTCCCAGGGGATGGCTCTGCCACTGGGAAGAGAGACCGACTGTCTCCTCTCCCGGCTCCTGGCTCTGCCGCTGGGGAGAGAGACAGACTGTCTCCTCTCCTGGGAAGGGGTTCTGCTGCTGGGGAGGGTTATTGACATCCATCTCTCCCTGCAAGGGGTTCTCTGTAAGGGGAGGGAGGATGACTTCCTCCTCTCCCTGGTTTCCTGGAGCTGTTACAGGTGCTGGGCAGAGGCCGGTGGCTCTCTGCCCTGTTGCCAGTGCATTTTGCTGGTGTGGCTCCCTTGTCCAAGTCCATAAGCTCAGGGCCCGGCTGCTGATCTGTATCTAGCAGCTCGTTGTCGCTTATGCTCTGTTGCCAATTCGCTAAGGCCAACCTCTATGATTCCCAGACTGCTGTATCATAGCTCCCTGCAGGCTCTATGGCATGCTGTTTAATGCAATCTATCAGTCTTTTGTATCTCTGTTCCATCTCCAATTCCTTGCCACATATATAATCCAAATCGGCTTGCAGCCAGGGTACCCCTGAGAGACTCAGCAGGCTCCCTCGGTACTCACAAATGTGCTTAAGTCTCCACTCCTCCTGACTCCCAAAATCTGGGTCCTCTGCCATTAGTTCAAATAGTAATCCAGGGCCGCCATAGCCAAAGTCCTTTGTGGGGACACCATCACCCAGCCATGGCCACACTTGCATAGCATACCATCGGAGGGCCCTGTAGCTGTCATCCCGAACCATCTCCTCCTGGACCAGTCCATCCAATTCGGACAACCATTCCGCCCGGGGCTGTCCTCCCAGGCAAGGTACTCGGAACTTCCACTGGAGCCAGTAATCTTCGTCATCAGGGGAGAGGGTTGTTACTCGATAGCCCTACTCTTGTTGAAGAGCCTCCCTCCAGAGTCGTCAGTGGACAAGGTCCCTTTGTGCCAGCATGTCCCAATGTGAACTAGGACCGTCCAACTGGGCCAGTGCCTCCTCTGCTCTCCTTAGGAGCTTGGTTCCCATAGTTACCGGCTACTGTGGCACGTCTCCTCTGTCGGCAGAGACTGTGATAGAAGCAGATCCCACCGCTGCCAGCCAATATGACGGATAACCTGGCTGCCCCGACTGGGTAGCTCGCCCAACGGGTCCTGCTTCCTCCCTGCCGATTGCAGCTATGTAGCTGGCAAGTGACCACAGCCTGTAGCCACCCCTGATGCCCGACAGCATCAGTAGCCAGGGTCCCACCCTATGACAGACTCCAGCTACCCAGGCTGGGAAGCTCTGCCTGAGAATCCTTTCTCTGCCTTGAACAGGCTGCTATGTAGCCCAGGAAAAGTGATTTTAGCTGGAGCTCACCTAAATAACTAGACAGACTAGCATAGTCAGGTGAAACAAGAACTGCTTTATTGCACAGAAAACACAGCTTTTATATATTTCCAACATATGGGGGTAGCACTACACAAATAGAAACAAATATTATACAATGAGACAAACATCAGACAATGGTTACTTAAACAGATTCTAATCACATCCTGACTTACAAAAGGACAATGGATGACTCACATAATTAACAGAAAAACGCTTCACACCTAGACTAGATAACAACAGGGGGAAGGTTATAGGGGGTAGGGGTTTAACCCTTGCAGCCTGGTATCTGTGACACACCCTTCTTCAAAGAATGCAATGTGCCCAGTCGTGCCAAGTCTTGTAAACCTCCTGAAGCTCATGTGGCTTCCGATATCTTTTTTGTACCTCTAAACCTATGCACTCCTGTACTATCTATGGCTCATGACCGTAAACTCTCAGGACATCCTGTTAAGCATCTTTCCCAACACGTATGGTGGCCTAATATGAAGTCTGACGCTCAGGATTATGTAAAAGCCTGCACAACTTGTGCTGCCAACAAAACCTTGCCTCCCGGCTTGCTCCAACCATTGTCCATTCCCAAACGACCATGAACACACATAACAATGGATTTCATTGTTGGACCTTCCTCCTTCTGACTACCATACTGTTATCTGGGTTGTGGTGGACCGCTTTTCCAGACCGGCTCATTTTGTACCCCTAACAAAACTTCCTTTTGCCCAAGAATTATTGTCTCTTTTTCTTTTGCATGTGGTACGACTTCATGGCATTCCTGTGAATATTGTTTCTGACAGAGGTAATCATCTCTACCTTTTAGAGAGCCTTTTGCAAATTGATTGGAACCACTGTTTTCTTGTCTTCTGGCTACCATCCTCAGACCAATGGACTAACAGAGAGCAAACCAGGATCTGAAGGCTTATCTTACAGCCTTTGTCAATGCTCTTCATACCAACTGGTCCGAGTTGTTACCCCTAGCGGAGCTGGCAAGAAACACCCATTGGCATTCTTCTATTCGATATTCTCCATTTCAAGCCGCAGCAGGGTATCAACCTTGTGTCTTCCCTCTTTCTGCTCAGTCCACTGGGGTTCCTACTGCAGATCGACACTTTACTGAACTCACCACTCATTGGCAACATATTCGCTCTCAGCTACGTTCAGCTGTCTCTAGATATAAAAAGTTTGCTGATCGTCATAGAGCTTCTGTACGTGCCATCTCAGTAGGTGAACGTGTTTGGGTCTCTACTCGACATATTCGTCTGCATCAACCCTGTCACAAATTGGAGCCTAGGTTTATTGGTCCTGAAAAGACTGTCTCCTGTTGCCTACAAAGTGGCCTTACCCAAAACCCTGCGCATACACCCAGTTTTCCACATCTCACTACTCAAGCCTTACATCCTCCTCCTCTGCTCCTGTTCCATAGTGACCCTGAATAGGAGGTTGCTAAGATCCTGGACTCCAGATACAGGCGCAGACAACTAACAGTATCTGGTACATTGGAAGGGTTACTCTGTGGAGGATCGTTCCTGGGTTCCTGCCCGTGGGTGTGCATGCTCCATCTTTGGTCTCTAGATTCCATGCTGCTCATCCTTTGAGGCCGACTCTGGTTCCCGGAGGGAACCCTTGAGAGGGGGCTATGTCGCGCCGCTCTAGCTGATGCTAGGGACGTGGCACCTGCTGTCTGCTTGTTGCCTATGGGGGAGTCAGCTACTCTCTGCGTGTGGCGGTGACGTCATCGCCACACGCTTCCCCATTCAGAAGCCGGTCAGGATCTCCTGTGTTGCGAATCCAGCGTCTATGTAAGTAACTTCAGTCCTACCTATCACTGCCCAAGTATAGGTGTTACTTACTGTTCTCCTGGGTATTATTGATTCTTATGCTGGACTGTTATACAGTTGCTGAACTCTGCTTGTCTGACCACTCTGCCTGTTAACCCCTATTGCTCTGAATTGCCTTACTGTTGCCAAACCCTGCCTGCCTGCCTGACCATCCTAGTGGTTTACCTCTGGAATGCCTTACTATTGCCAAACCCTGCCTGCCTGACCATCCTAGTGATTTGCCTCTGGACTGCCTTGCTGTTGCCAGGTCCTGCCTATCTGACCTTCCTGGTGGTTTGCCCCTGAACTACCTTTCTCTGGTTTCCTGACTGTTGCCGCAGAGGACTATCCTGCCTGTGGTGAGTGCCGCTTACCCTATCTTGCAAACCTTCTCTGCTCTGGGATATACCCTATCATTCTGGCCAAGTTCAGTCTGATAGAGAAGTATCCCATGAGCATTATAGAGATAAAGCATAGTGGATCAGGGGAAAAAACCTGACCACTAATGTAGTGGCTACATAGTACAATCTTACTAGATCCTCGAAAATATATTAATAAAATATTAAACTGTGACGGATCTCCAGCTACCCCGACTTGTCTCTTGAGCTCCCGGAATTTCTGCCGGTGTGCCTCCAGTGTGAGGCCATATCGGGCCAGGATGCGCTCCTTGACCTTGTCATAGTCCCTTTGATCCCCAGGATGGACGGTGTGGATAGCATCCAAGGCTCGGCCTGACAACTTGCCAAGCAGAATGGAAACCCAGTCAGTCCAGGCAACCTCTTGCAGCTCACACTGGGTTTCAAAGATTTGTAAAAAGCTGTTGATGTCCTCCTCTTCTTCCTTGAAGACTTGGAAAGCCCCATACGGTAACTTTAGGCGACAGGGAACCTGCTGGGGAGAGACTGGAGGGGGTCCCCCCATGGACTGGTGGATTTCAGCCAGCTTGAGCTGGGTGATCTTTGATACTATTTTGGTGATGACCTCCTCGATTGGTCTGGTATCATACAGCGCTATCCACCACTCGATTTCCCATTGGACATCAGACATGGAAGTCCCCGGGGTGGACGCTGTACTGGGCCATTTTCCTTCTAGCCTCTAACAAGGCCTTCAGCTCAACCTTCCGGAGCGCAGAGTACCGCTCCATCTGAAGGTGTCTTCAGGTGGTGATTTGGAGGTTCCAAGTAGATGGAAACATCCCACCGCTGCCACCAATGTGATGGATCTCCGGCTACCACGACTGGGTAGCTCCGCCAATGGATCCTTCCAGCACCTGGAAGCTTAGCAAAGCCCTACCCAAATAACTAGACTAGTATTAAGGTGAACAAATAAGAACATTTTATTAGGAAAAACACACATTTATACACAGACTGATCTTGATAACAAATCTTATCTGACCCTCACATCTCCCGCCATTCCCGCCCCTCTAGACAGGCTGGTGCCTCCATTGTGTCCATTTTTCCCCAGTGTCCAGAGGTACAGGGATGGGGTATTCAGGGTGATCCCGGGGGGAGCGGCGGCCCTTCCAAGTTGTCGTTGGAAAGCCCCTGGCCCCTAGCTACTTTGGTCCAAAAAGCGCCTTGATCCATGGCTGGGACTCAGAGTTATGGCTTGTCCAATGTATACCGGGCAGACCATTGTAAAAGGTGGTAATGAGGGGAGTCCAAAACCCCCCGGTTTTTGAGAGAGCTCACCCCTGTAAATCACCCCACCTCTGGTCCTTCCCCAGGGGTAGTAATTCCCCAAAGAGTGGAGCTCTGGGACAAAGGACAACTGAAGCAACCTGGGATGAAGGGGGCTGGGGATCTGAGCTGTTCTATGGGGCCGGCCAGCCGAAGGGCGGTCCTTTGAATAGGGCTTAGAAACCCCAGTTCCCAATGGTGCTCACCTCCGGCAATTGGCCCACCTCTTGCTCTCCACACGGGGTACTAATCCACAAGAGAGTGGAGCTCTGTGGTAAGGGGCCTTCAAAGCGGCCGGAGGTAAAGTGTCCCGGAAGGTGCTGGGTTCGGCGGCCGGCCGTTAGATCCAGGGGCCCAGACGGCCTGAGAGCAATGAGTCGGTCAGAGACCATCCGTGACAGCTCCCCCCTTCCAGTTTGACAGACATGGCTAGATCCATACACGGTCGGCCTTGGGCTGTCCATGGAGCTATGCCACTTTAGTTTGCCGGGGAAGTCCTTTAGTTTCCATTGCTTTTTCCCGGCCTGTACTGAATGTCAAAATTAAAAGGGCTGTAGGGCTAAAGACCTCCGCACCAATCTTCCATTGTCCCCAGCAACTCTGTTAAGCCAGCCGAGGGGGTTGCAATCTGTGAGGATGGTGAAAGGTCTCCCATACAGTTAGGGCTGTAGCTTCTTCAGGGCCCATGACAGAGCCAGACATTCCTTCTCCACCGCCATGTAACCTACCTCTCTGGGCAACAGTTTCCGGCTGATGTAGGTCTTGTCCTTCTCCATCTATCTGGCTTAAGACTGCTCCAGGCTTCAGGGTTAACCTGGCGGCTCTGAGGCAATCTAGAACGACGTCTAGGTGGACCAAGTGGTCCTCCCAGGTGTTGCTATAGATGACGATGTCATCCAGGTATGCACAGGTATAGTCCTGGAGGCCATCTAGCACGTGATCTACCATGCGTTGGAAGGTGGCTGGAGCGTTCTTCATCCCAAACAGCATGACCCTAAACTGGAAGAGGCCAAAGGGGGATGATGAAGGCGGACTTGAGGACTGAGTCGGGGGCTAAGGTAATCTGCCAGTACCTCTTACAGAGGTCGAGGGTGGTCAGGAAGTTGCCCTGGGTGATTCTGTCAAACAGGTCATCAACCGGGGGCATGGGGTAGGCATCAGTGGTGGTTTTGTTATTGAGCTTGCTGTAGTCAATGCAGAACCGGGTAGTCCCATCTTTCTTGGGCATCAGCACCACCGGGGAGGCCCAGGGACTACCGGTGCATACTGTCTCGAACTGGGACCCGATAAGCGACTTGTCGCAAGGGGGCCTGTCCCAGGGTCTCCGCTTGGTGTAGGGCCGCTGTGGTGTACCCGGGGACATTAGAGAACATCTCTCGTCGGTCTTCTAGCAGCTGCCTGACCTGCCCTCTCTGTTTTGCCCCTAATCTTTTGTCTAGGGTTATGTCGGCTACTTCTTGGGGAGTCTCATTGGGTCTGGGGAGCTCTGGCATGGGGATGCTCTCAGAGTTTTCCACAGCCAGTGCAGGAGTATAGATAGCAGCCACATTCTGGGCCCTTTTTAAGTATGCCTTTAGCATGTTCACATAAAAGGTCCGACGGACCCGGTCATCTGAACATTTGGCTACCAGGTATGTGGTGTCATTTAGCTGTTCGACCACTTGGTAGGGTCCTATGGGGAAGCCTGTAGTTTATCCGTTTTTATAGGCTTCAAGGCTAGTACCTTCTGCCCTGATGCTAAGGTTCGGCTACGAGCACTTCTGTCATACCAACGTTTCTGCCGGCGCTCAGCGACCTGGAGGTTCTCCCGCACCTCGTCGTCTAGGTCCTTCAGTCTGTCTCGGAGTTGGAGGACGTACTCCACAATGGAGGGTCCCTCCTCCCCTGTGACCCCCTCCCAGTGGCTCCTAATTAGGTCCAAGGGCCCCCGTATCTTCCTGCCATATACTAGTTTAAAGGGGGAGAACCCTGTGGATTCCTGGGGCTCCTCTCTGTATGCAAAGAGGAGTTGTGGCAGGAATTTTTCCCAGTCCTTGTAAGTGGCCAAGAATGTCCGAAGCAACTACTTCAAGGTCCCGTTAAACCTCTCACATAAACCATTGGTCTGGGGGTGGTATGGAGCGCTGTTCCTGAGCTTGATCCCACATAGTTTCCATAATTGTCTGGTAATCTCCGCAGTGAACTGGGTTCCATGATCGGAGATTACTTCCCGAGGGAAGCCCACCCTAATAAATATCCGGAGCTTAGCATCTGCCACTGTCTCCGCCTGGATATTAGCCAGAGGGATTGCCTCCGGTTATCGAATGGCATAGTCCACCACGGTAAGGATGTACTTCTTTCCTGAGGGACTGGGTCGGTACAGCAACCCTACTAAAGGATTCATCAATAATAGGGAGGGGATAAAGGGGGGCCTTAGTGTGATCCCCTGTCTTCCCTACTTTCTGGCATACCTCACACGGGTTACAGTATTCTTTAATTTTGGCTGTTATTCCGGGCCAGAAGAAGGTCTGGGTTATGCGGTGGTGGGTCTTGGTCTTTCCTAGGTGTCCTGTTAGAGGGATATCATGACCTATCTGCAGCAGGTCAGACCGAAACCGTTTTAGCACAACTAGCTGCTGTTTGGGCACTGGCCCTTTTCTCCTCTTGGGGATCCGGTACAGGAGCCCTCCCACTGAAAACATTCGGCTCCAGGGCCCTGGGGGCCGGCACCTACTTGGTCTCGGTATGGGGCTAGGGTCCGGTCGCTCAGGGTCTCCTGGGCGAAGTCAGAAGGGGACGCCCAGGGAGTTCGGTCAGGGGGAAGGGTAGGAGTTGAGGGGGGAAGTCGGGACAGGTCATCAGGGACGGGTAGGGGTCAGAGCTGGCTGTATTACCTGGGTCCCCGGGTGAAGCATAGCGGCTGGACATCTGGCTTGCTGGCGGGTAGTCACTGGGCAAATCTCCAGGGGTGTGCCCCCCACAAAGGCTGATACCAGATGGCTGAGGTAGTTTCCTAGTAGAACCTCGGCAGGGAGCTGGTGCATGATGCCCACCTCCACATCACGGGAGCCTGTGCCCCAGTGCAGATGTAAGTGGGCAGTGGGGACCTGGAGGGTCACACCTCCCACCACCCGAATGGACAGGGTCCTCCCTACTTGGCCGGAGGTGGGGGCCAAGTGTGGTTGGATCAAGGTGATTGTAGCACCAGTGTCTCTCAATCCCTGGGCAACCTGACCATTGCCACAGATGTCCTGTCGATAGTGATGGCGGTTATCCATGGTGGAAGTATGTACTGCATGTATCATCCCAACCTCTTCATCTGCCCACCCGGTAGGGTCCTCTGCATATGCGCAGTAAGCAGTGGCTTGGTAGGTCCTGAAGGGAGCCCTCGCCCACTGGGCCGGTGGGGCATTTCTTGGCTGTTCTGGCTGCTCGTGCCGGGCAGTTTTACTGGACATGGCCAATCTGTCCACACAAAAAGCATTTTCGGGACAAAAAAAATGGTCGGCCGCGGGGACGGATTGGGGGCTTGCCCTGGCTCTGAGGCAGCCTGCCTCTGGGCATTTGTATATTGATCCGCAAGAATAGCTGCTTGATCGGCTGTTTCAGGTCGCCGATCGTGGACCCACTCTTTAACTTCCACCGGGACAGGTGTTCCAGTAGGATTAGCTGTGAGGCTTCAGCCAGGGTGGTGACCTTGCAGCCGGTGAACCAAGATTCCATGGCACAGGTGAACCTGTGTGTCCACTCTATGAAAGGCTGCCTGAATTGTCTCTTAAGCTCCCAGAATTTCTGCCGGTGTGCCTCCGGTGTGAGGCAATATTGGGCCAGGATGCGCTCCTTGACCTTGTCATAGTCCCTTTGGTCCACAGGAGGGACGGTGTGTGGAAAGCATCCAAGGTTCGGCCAGACAACTTGCTGAGCAAAATGGAAACCCGGTCGGTCCTGGCAACCTCTTGCAGCTCACACTGGGTTTTACAGAGTATTACCTGCATTTCTAAAGAAATATATGCTTGTTTTGCAGAAGATGTTGTAAAGTTGAGAATGTTTGGAGCGAGCTGTGAAATATATATCTTCCTTTCTGAACGTTTTTGTATCAGATCGCTCTCTGCATATGACGGTAAATATAATGTAATGTCTTTGTTATATGTCTGAGGAGAGTTGTCTTCCTTATCTAGAGGTCTTGTCTCGTGCACTGAGTGAGCAACTGTAGCTTTAGGTATTATCTTAGGAAATGATTGGTTAGCAGAGTATTACTCTCGGAAGAAACAATCGTTGTCTCTTGCATATTTCCATGTGTCTCATATACTTTGGTAAAGCCAGTGTGGTTGTTATTTCCCAAAGCAGTTCTTGAGTTATAATGGACCTGTTTTGCAGCAATCCATCCCGATTCCTGTCCTATCTGCTCTGGTAGATGCACTGAGAGCCATCTCTGAAATGGCTAACAAGTAGGTCTCCAAATTTAGCTAAAGCTCATTGAAGCTTTGCATAAGCTCCTTCCCCCTCATATCTGATTTCAATTTTATCCTCTCAGGAATAAAGGTGATATAAAAGGCTGTAAACAATTCAGGTATTAATGTTCTTACAATCTTGTGGTTTGATGTGGCTGTATAACCTGGGCTTCCGGTGGGGGGTTTCATAGCACATGGTGTGTCCGATCCCAAACTCCAGATTCATGCATACAGCAATTGTGATATCAATCTGCTCCACTGAGGTGGATTATGTGATATTCTTTCAGAGCTCCAGATGTGACCACCCCTACTCCAGCACTTTTATATACAGTTTATTTAATTATTATCACTGTCAAATAATAATTGTTAAAGTTAAATTGCGCTTGTATTACGAGTTGAAAGTAAACACGATCACATGAGCATAATTGCGATTTACGAATGATTACTGCAACTTCAGAGCTGTGGTTAACTGTTTCACAAAAATAAAAAGTGTCACAAAACACATAAAAAATACACTACAAAGTACAGTTACACTCATAATAAAATTATTACAAAAAAATATTGCACAGAAAAGTTACAAGGGCTCAAAAATTTGGGATCTCAGGTGTTAGAAAAATAAAGGCAGGCAAAAGGCTTTAACATTGAGATACATACATATACATGTCTAAAGATATGTACATATGTACACACATAAGTCAAATATATATCAGTGCATTGGATCCCTTTGCAGTGAAGTAAATAAAAACATATAGACCTAGATTTGGAGTTTGGCGTTAGCCGTGAAAACCAGCGTTAGAGGCTCCCAACGCTGGTTTTAGGCTACCGCCGGTATTTGGAGTCACTCAAAATAGGGTCTAACGCTCACTTTTCAGCCGCGACTTTTCCATACCGCAGATCCCCTTACGTCAATTGCGTATCCTATCTTTTCAATGGGATTTTTCTAACTCCGGTATTTAGAGTCGTTTCTGAAGTGAACGTTAGACATCTAACGACAAAACTCCAGCCGCAGGAAAAAAGTCAGTAGTTAAGAGCTTTCTGGGCTAACGCCGGTTTATAAAGCTCTTAACTACTGTGCTCTAAAGTACACTAACACCCATAAACTACCTATGTACCCCTAAACCGAGGTCCCCCCACATCGCTGACACTCGAATAAATTTTTTTAACCCCTAATCTGCCGACCGCCACCTACGTTATCCTTATGTACCCCTAATCTGCTCCCCCTAACACCGCCGACCCCTGTATTATATTTATTAACCCCTAATCTGCCCCCCTCAACATCGCCTCCATCTGCCTACACTTATTAACCCCTAATCTGCCGACCGCAAAGCGCCGCCACCTACGTTATCCTTATGTACCCCTAATCTGCTGCCCCTAACACCGCCGACCCCTATATTATATTTATTAACCCCTAATCTGCCCCCCTCAACGTCGCATCCACCTGCCTACACTTATTAACCCCTAATCTGCCGAGCGGACCTGAGCGCTACTATAATAAAGTTATTAACCCCTAATCTGCCTCACTAACCCTATAATAAATAGTATTAACCCTAATCTGCTCTCCCTAACATCGCCGACACCTAACTTCAATTATTAACCCCTAATCTGCCGACTGGAGCTCACCGCTACTCTAATAAATGTATTAACCCCTAAAGCTAAGTCTAACCCTAACACTAACACCCCCCTAAGTTAAATATAATTTACATCTAACAAAATTAATTAACTCTTATTAAATAAATTATTCCTATTTCAAGATAAATACTTACCTGTAAAATAAATCCTAATATAGCTACAATATAAATTATAATTATATTATAGCTATTTTAGGATTTATATTTATTTTACAGGTAACTTTGTATTTATTTTAACCAGGTACAATAGCTATTAAATAGTTAAGAACTATTTAATAGCTAAAATAGTTAAAATAATTACAAAATTACCTGTAAAATAAATACTAACCTAAGTTACAATTAAACCTAACACTACACTATCAATAAATTAATTAAATAAACTACCTACAATTAAACCTAACACTACACTATCAATAAATTAATTAAATACAATTCCTACAAATAAATACAATTAAATAAACTAGCTAAAGTACAAAAAATAAAAAAGAACTAAGTTACAAAAAATAAAAAAATATTTACAAACATAAGAAAAATATTACAACAATTTTAAACTAATTACACCTACTCTAAGCCCCCTAATAAAATAACAAAGCCCCCCAAAATAAAAAATGCCCTACCCTATTCTAAATTACTAAAGTTCAAAGCTCTTTAACCTTACCAGCCCTGAACAGGGCCCTTTGCGGGGCATGCCCCAAGAAGTTCAGCTCTTTTGCCTGTAAAAAAAAACATACAATACCCCCCCCAACATTACAACCCACCACCCACATACCCCTAATCTAACCCAAACCCTCCTTAAATAAACCTAACACTAAGCCCCTGAAGATCTTCCTACCTTATCTTCACCCTGCCAGGTTCACCGATCCGTCCTGAAGAGCTCCTCCGATGTCCTGATCCAAGCCCAAGCGGGGGGCTGAAGAGGTCCATGATCCGGCTGAAGTCTTCATCCAAGCGGGAGCTGAAGAGGTCCATGATCCGGATGAAGTCTTCATCCAAGCGGGAGCTGAAGAGGTCCATGATCCGGATGAAGTCTTCTATCAACTGCATCCTCAATCTTCTTTCTTCCGGATCCATCTTGCAGACCTCCGACGCGGAACATCCTCTTCTCCCGACGCCTACTAGCCGAATGACGGTTCCTTTAAGGGACGTCATCCAAGATGGCGTCCCTCGAATTCCGATTGGCTGATAGGATTCTATCAGCCAATCGGAATTAAGGTAGGAATATTCTGATTGGCTGATGGAATCAGCCAATCAGAATCAAGTTCAATCCAATTGGCTGATCCAATCAGCCAATCAGATTGAGCTCGCATTCTATTGGCTGATCGGAACAGCCAATAGAATGCAAGCTCAATCTGATTGGCTGAATCCTATCAGCCAATCAGAATTTGAGGGACGACATCTTGGATGACATCCCTTAAAGGAACCGTCATTCGGCTAGTAGACGTCGGGAGAAGAGGATGTTCCGCGTCGGAGGTCTGCAAGATGGATCCGGAAGAAAGAAGATTGAAGATGCAGTTGATAGAAGACTTCATCCGGATCATGGACCTCTTCAGCTCCCGCTTGGATGAAGACTTCATCCGGATCATGGACCTCTTCAGCTCCCGCTTGGATGAAGACTTCAGCCGGATCATGGACCTCTTCAGCCCCCCGCTTGGGCTTGGATCAGGACATCGGAGGAGCTCTTCAGGACGGATCGGTGAACCTGGCAGGGTGAAGATAAGGTAGGAAGATCTTCAGGGTTAGGGTTAGGTTTATTTAAGGGGGGTTTGGGTTAGATTAGGGGTATGTGGGTGGTGGGTTGTAATGTTGGGGGGGGGTATTGTATGTTTTTATTTACAGGCAAAAGAGCTGAACTTCTTGGGGCATGCCCCGCAAAGGGCCCTGTTCAGGGCTGGTAAGGTTAAAGAGCTTTGAACTTTAGTAATTTAGAATAGGGTAGGGCATTTTTTTTATTTTGGGGGGCTTTGTTATTTTATTAGGGGGCTTAGAGTAGGTGTAATTAGTTTAAAATTGTTGTAATATTTTTCTTATGTTTGTAAATATTTTTTTATTTTTTGTAACTTAGTTCTTTTTTATTTTTTGTACTTTAGCTAGTTTATTTAATTGTATTTATTTGTAGGAATTGTATTTAATTAATTTATTGATAGTGTAGTGTTAGGTTTAATTGTAGGTAATTGTAGGTAGTTTATTTAATTAATTTATTGATAGTGTAGTGTTAGGTTTAATTGTAACTTAGGTTAGTATTTATTTTACAGGTAATTTTGTAATTATTTTAACTATTTTAGCTATTAAATAGTTCTTAACTATTTAATAGCTATTGTACCTGGTTAAAATAAATACAAAGTTACCTGTAAAATAAATATAAATCCTAAAATAGCTATAATATAATTAATAATTTATATTGTAGCTATATTAGGATTTATTTTACAGGTAAGTATTTATCTTTAAATAGGAATAATTTATTTAATAAGAGTTAATTAATTTTGTTAGATGTAAATTATATTTAACTTAGGGGGGTGTTAGTGTTAGGGTTAGACTTAGCTTTAGGGGTTAATACATTTATTAGAATAGCGGTGAGCTCCGGTCGGCAGATTAGGGGTTAATAATTGAAGTTAGGTGTCGGCGATGTTAGGGAGGGCAGATTAGGGGTTAATACTATTTATTATAGGGTTAGTGAGGGGGATTAGGGGTTAATAACTTTATTATAGTAGCGCTCAGGTCTGCTCGGCAGATTAGGGGTTAATAAGTGTAGGCAGGTGGAGGCGACGTTGTGGGGGGCAGATTAGGGGTTAATAAATATAATATAGGGGTCGGCGATGTTAGGGAAGCAGATTAGGGGTACATAGGGATAATGTAAGTAGCGGCGGTTTACGGAGCGGCAGATTAGGGGTTAATAATAATATGCAGGGGTCAGCGATAGCGGGGGCGGCAGATTAGGGGTTAATAAGTGTAAGGTTAGTGGTGTTTAGACTCGGGGTACATGTTAGAGTGTTAAGTGCAGACGTAGGAAGGGTTACCGCATAGCAAACAATGGGGCTGCGTTAGGAGCTGAACGCGGCTTTTTTGCAGGTGTTTGGTTTTTTTTCAGCTCAAACAGCCCCATTGTTTTCTATGGGGGAATCGTGCACGAGCACGTTTTTGAGGCTGGCCGCTTGCGTAAGCAACTCTGGTATCGAGAGTTGAAGCTGCGTTAAATATGCTCTACGCTCCTTTTTTGGAGCCTAACGCAGCCATTCTGTGGACTCTCAATACCAGAGTTATTTTTATGGTGCGGCCAGAAAAAAGCCGGCGTTAGTTTTTCGGGTCGTTACCGACAAAACTCCAAATCTAGCGGATAAAATCTACAATACAATACAAAATATATATTGTACCAAAAAAACATCAAATATATGTAGAAATATGTATTTCTTTCCAATGGCATGGAGTATGAGTCCATTCAATTACTGTTGGGAAATTCACCTCCTGGCCACCAGGGGAAGGCAAAGAACACCCCAGCCAGAGCTTAAGTATCCTTCCACTATCCATACTCCCTCAGTCATTCTTTGCCTTTGTAACTAGGAGGAGGTGAAGAGGGGGCTCTGAAGAAAATTAGTCCTTTTATGGGTAGTTTCCCTTTAAGATAGGACTGGGGTTTATGCCTTATCCATGTAAACCTCTAAGTAAGAGTATTGGCAGCTGTTAGCTGCTAGAATGTCGCAGGGAACTTCTCTGTCCTCCTTCTAGCAATTTTTGCTAATACCCCCACTGGACAACCAGTGTTAAGCTTACACTGCTTTCCTTCTACTTCAGGTCCCTGTCAGAAGTTTGGATGAATCTGTTAGACCTGGAAGTGCTGAGTCTGCCACACAGCAGAGTCTCTAAGGTAAGTGCCTTTTCCTTATTTAAGAGATTTTTAGGTCACCATTTGGAGTATAAGATCTCCGTTTAACACTAAGAGCCTAGGGACTAGAATTTTTTTCCCTTATGTAAGGGAATTTATTTTCATAAGGCAGTTTTTTATTGCTGTAGGGCACTACTACTTTATTCTGATTTATAAGATTAGTATGAGACATGTGAGGGCAGAAATATTTCTTTATTTTTATTTATAAGAAGTTATACTTAAATCCTTTTGTGTTGGTGCTTTTACTGTTAGCACTGCTGTCAGTTAATTATACAGCGTTAATGACGCCATTTTATATGTATTTTTAGTGCGTATTATGGCGCCGTTACTACTCTTATGCCTTTTTCAGTTTCTTGTCAATCATCTGTAATGCGGGTTTTCGCACACTCCGCTGACTTCCGCCTTGGAGATTTCGGCGTCGGAGTTAGCGTTAGCGTGATCTTAGCTCTGACTGTGTACCTTTTATTTTGATCGAGTGGTGAGACGGCTCAACTGACTAAGGATCCAAACGGCAGAACCTATTATTAAAGATTATATATATAGAAGATTGTAAGGCTCACAAGTCGGCAGCACACTTAACTGTGGCATATATAGGTGCCTTATTATTATTATTGCGGTTATATTATAATATTCAATATATTTATTTAAATTTATTATTCTTTTACAAGATACGATGAGTCCACGGATTTCATCCTTACTTGTGGGATATCGCCTCCTGGTCAGCAGGAGGAAGCAAAGAGCACCACAGCAGAGCTGTATATATAGCTCATCCCTTCCCTCCCACTCCAGTCATTCTTTTTGCCTGTGTTAGTAAAAGGAAGAGGCAAAGTGAGGTGTTAGTTTAGATTCTTCAATCAAGAGTTTATTATTTTTAAAATGGTACCAGTGAGTGCTATTTTACTATAGGGTGTAGCCGTATTCCTTGTCAGCCTCTAGAGTAGAGCTACAGGTGGCTTTAGAGCTATGGGAACTGGTGGGACTAAACTCTCACTGTGCCTCCCATATTAGTGCTGCCCTTTGTATTGATGGTCTTAGCAGATATTAACTAAGGCCCTTCTATCAGCACAGAGGTGAGTGCAGTCTTTTACTTTCTGGGACACTGGCTACCTCAGAATGGACTGTGTACTTCTGATCTGTTGGGGAACAAGAGCCCTCCGGAAGTAGGGCTGCTTCCTGTAACAGTGTATGTGAGTTGTCATGGGAAGGTCAACCGACACTAAGGGGTTACAATATGGAGCTAATATTTATTTGGCCTAATGTGATTTTAAGGATGGGGCTTGTATATGTCACTGCTATAGTGTGCTTATACGTTTGGACGCTGGAAGTGTGTTACCAAAGTCTTGCTATAGGACTCCGGTTTACAGTTGTGTGTTGTTGATCCGGTCTTTCTAAAAGAGCGTTTATCTGTTAGAGAAGCGGCTTTTCATTATCATCAGAATCAGACTACGTACATCGCTACGACCGCATGGTTGACAGTGAAACGAGCGGTTTTGGGCGTTTGTGCAATAAATTCCGGTTCAATTTCCAAGTGTGGTCGGAGGACCGTGGGGGCTGGTAGGCGCCTCAGCAGAGTTGTTGAGGCGAGGTGCTAGGTTGTGTTCCATCCTAAATAAAAGTCTATACTTAAAGAGTGCTTCTTTTGTTAACTTTTTCAGGAACATATGTTAATACCTGTTTATTTTTAAAGGCACAGTATCTGATCAGGGTAAAATTTTCTGACGGATTTTTAGTCTGTGCTGCTATTTCTGTTCTGGTTGGCTATAAATTAAGAGCTATACTTTAAAGACCAAATTGCTTCTTGCTTTCTGTCGTCATGGATACAGATAATATCCAGACGGTACCAATCCCAATACAACAAGACAGCGCCACACTACTCAGTATGTGTTTCAGCACCAACTGAGATTATTTCAAATAGTGTATACGAATAGAAAAACATCAAATACATAAACAAACACATAAAAGGATTAGGTACCAAATGTATGAAAACGTCAAAGTCAATGGTACTTGTTAGAATAGTCCGGTTCCAAATCAAATAGAGGGGTTGCAGCTCCTTCCTTGCCAAATGGTGTCTGTTCCCAGGCTTTAGGTAAAAAGTGTGTCGAGGTGTATTTCTCTGGAAGAGAAAGGAGAAAGAGCGCATCCACAATCTAAGTGCAGTAAATAAGTTCACACTTTATTGAAAGATAAAACATATATAGATTTACACTCACAAAAATGCCCTCAAACATATGAGGTATGTCCGTTCCTTAAAAGATATACACAGAGTACTGCTCCAGCACCGGTGATCCTCCTTACTGTCCCCCTCCGTGTAAGCCAATTTGCAATACAAACAGATATCCCTGGGGACTAAGGCTAAGTTATAGTGCTGTGAGTAATATTGTGTATAGAGGAGATCGTGTGAATGTGCGGTAGGAAAACAAACTATATTAGCCGGCTAATAGTTTGATCCAAGCATCAGTCACATTCCCTTCTTCTCACACGTCAGATTATGGGCGTGGCCTTATGCGTTTCGCGGGCTCCTCCCGCTTCGTCAGAGGCTATGCCCATAATGACCATAATCTGCCCTTATGTTTGGTTGTGAACAACACGCCTCCAGATTTTGATTTGATAAGATCTGGGGGCGTATAGTTGGGGTGTTTCCCGGAAAGTAGCAGTAGAGCCACAACACATCGTATTTATCTGTTTACATGCTCCACGCTGTCTCGGATGCTGCACAATGGCTAGTTATACCGTACCTATTAAGGCTTTTTGTCCTAGAAGAATTATTGTACATTCATCTAATATAAAAACGGGAAAATTCGGAATAATAAGTTACAACTTAACATACAATTTGATATGCATATATAAAAACACTCATAATAAAAAATACAGGTGAAATTGTGATAAAAAGCTAATGAAAAGCACACATTAAAATTCAAAATTACTCACAATAAAAAATGTGTATGCATAGTACAATCATTTCATTCTCAAAAGACAGTTTGAACTATATACAAATATATGTAGGTATAAATACAAAGATAAAAAATGCATATTACTATAAAAATCATATATTTAAAAATCCACAAATTACTAAATTCATAGAAATTTATGAGGATAGATGTCCACAGGATGATCCAGTTAAATGGTATAATACCCATGTTGATAACCATTATTGTACTCCCAATAGACAGTAGTGGGTATGTATATAAAGGCTCCCTCTTTTTATGTTTATATGTCTAGAAATGCTGCTAGATTGATTTCACGGTTGAGACCCCCTGGACCAAAAGTCTGCAATTTATGGATCCAGAAGGTCTCCCGTTGTCTGAGTCGTAGCAGACGATTTCAGCCTCTTATGTCTCTTTTTACATGTTCAATCCCAATAATGGTAAGATTGGTATTATCCTGATTATTTACCTCTAGGAAGTGTGCTGATACACCATGGTTATCTTTACCTACCTCTATGTTTCTAAGGTGCTCACTGAATCTAGTTTTCATACAGCGTTTTGTGCGCCCTATATAGATCCTATCACACGAACACCTAAGGAGGTATACCACATAGTTTGTTCTACAGGTGATTAGATCTTTTATTTCATACTGCCTGTTGTTATTTGTTGCCCCAAAAAAATGATTACTCGGATCCATATGGCTACAACAGGTGCATCCTTTTCTTCCACATTTGAACGAGCCCTGGGCTTGTTTCTCTAGCCAGTTTGTACCTTTTATATTCGGTCTTAGCATACTTGGACTTATTTTATTTTGTACATTAATATTTCTTTTAAAAATAACCTGTCCTTTCTCGTTTAGCATATCTTTCAAAATAGGATCTTGCATAAGGATAGGCCAATGCTTTTTCACTGCTCCCTCAATGTTTTTTGCTGCCCTATTATACCTGGTGACTAATTGGATCTTTCGTTTATCTGGTATTCTGTTATCTACACTTTCCACTGTTTCTTTAGTTATCAGTGTTTTCCTATCCATTTTATCCACTTTTCCTTTTGTGTCATTAAGTAGTCTCCGTGGATACCCTTTCGCTAGGAACCTATTTGTAATTATTTCTGATTCTTTTTGGAAGTCATTGTCTTTGGCACAGTTTCGTTTAGCTCTTTGATATTGGCCAAGTGGAATGTTTCTCTTCCACTTGCTGTGGTGCCCACTCTCAGCATGAAGGGTCGGCCCCCAATCCGGGACCGGATCTTGTGGGGGGCAGACTTTCTCTCTTCGTCCAGGCCTGGATAAGAGATGTTCAGGATCCCTGGACACTGGAAATTGTGTCTCAGAGATATCAGTTGGAGTTCAAAAATTCTTCTCCCAGAGGAAGGTTTCTTCTTTCTGCAGACCAGATAAAAAAGAGGCGTTCTTACGTTGTGTAGGAGACCTCTCTTCCATGGTAGTAATATGTCCCATTCCAATACAGGAACAGGGACAGGGGTTTTATTCAAATCTCTTTGTAGTTCCCAAAAAAGAGGGAACGTTCTGTCCTATTTTAGATCTCAAAAGTCTGAACAAGTTTCTCCATCCGTCAAGATGGAGACTATTCGTACCATTCTTCCGTTGATCCAGGAGGGTCAATTTATGACTACCGGGGATCTAAAGGATGCATATCTTCATGTTCCTATCCACAGAGATCATAACAAGTTCCTGAGGCCTTTCTGGACAAACATTTTCAGTTCCTTTCAGTCTGGCCATGGCACCCAGGATTTTCACAAAAGTTCTGGGGTCCCTGCTGGCGATTCTAAGACTGCGGGGCATTGCAGTGGCGCCTTATCTGGATGATATTCTGATCCAGGAGTCGTCTTATCAGCTAACAAAGTCTCATACCGACATTGTTCTATCCTTGCTGAGGACTCACGGGTGGAAGGTGAATCTGGAAAAGAGTTCCCTAGTTCCACAGACAAGGGTTCCTTTCTTGGGAACTCTAATCAACTCTCTATCCATGAAAATCTTTTTGACGGAGGTCAGAAAGTTAAAGATTCTGAATACATGCTGAGCCCTTCAGACCAATCCTTGGCCGTCAGTGGCTCAGTGCATGGAGGTAATTGGATTGATGGACATCATTCAGTTTGCTCGTTTTCATCTCAGACCTCTGCAACTGAGCATGCTCAGACAGTGGAATGGATATTATACAAATTTGTCTCCTCAGATAAATCTAGATCAGGAGACAAGGGACTCTCTTTTATGGTGGTTGTCACTGGATCAGCTATCCCGGGGGACATGCTTCCGCAGACCCTCAAGGGTGATAGTGACAATGGATGCCAGCTTGTCAGGATGGGGAGCAGTTTGGAACCCCTAAGGGCTCAGGGTGTATGGACTCAGGCGGAGTCTCTCCTTCCCATCAATATCCTAGAGTTGAGAGCAATATTCAATGCGCTTCGAGCTTGGCCTCAGTTGGCTTCGGCCCAATTCATCAGATTCCAGTCGGACAACATAACGACGGTAGCTTACATCAATCATCAGGAAGGAACAAGAAGTTCCTTAGCGATGACAGAAGTAGCCAAGATAATACAGTGGGTGGAGTCTCACTCTTGCCATCTGTCTGCGATCCACATCCCAGGGGTGGACAACTGGGAAGCAGATTTTCTGAGCAGACAGACATTTCATCCGGGAGAGTAGGAACTCCATCCGGAGGTATTTTCCAGCTTGATTCTTAGATGGGGCAGGCCGGAGTTGGATCTCATGGCATCTCGCCAGAATGCCAAGCTTCCGAGGTACATGTCCAGGTGCAGGGATCCCCAGGCCGAGCTGATAGATGCCTTGGCAGTGCCTTGGTCATTCAGCCTTGCTTATGTGTTCCCTCCATTTGCTCTCCTTCCCTGGCTGAGTGCTCGAGTCAAACAGGAGAGGGCATCGGTGATCCTCATCGCTCCTGCGTGGCCTCGCAGGACCTGGTATGCCGATCTGGTGGACATGTCATATCAGCCACCGTGGAAGTTTCCATTGAGGAAAGACCTTCTCGTTCAGGGACCCTTCCATCATCCGAATCTAGTTTCTCTGCAGCTGTTTGGAGATTGAACGCTTAATTTTATCTAAGCGAGGGTTTTCTGATTTGGTCACAGATACTTTGATTCAGGCACGTAAGCCTGTGACTAGGAAAATTTACCCAAAGATATGGCGTAAATATCTTTCTTGGTGTGATTCCAGGGGCTACTCATGGAGTAGGGTTAGGATTCCCAGGATTGGAGAAAGGGTTGTCTGCAAGTTCCGTTCCTTAAAAGGACAGATTTCTACTTTGTCTATTTTTGTTACACAAGCGCCTGGCTGATGTTCTTTTTGTCAGGCCCTGACTAGAATCAGGCCTGTATTTAGACCCGATTCTTTTTGTCAGGCCCTGACTAGAATCAGGCCAGTATTTAGACCAATTGCTCCTCCTTGGAGTTTGAATTTAGTTCTTAAAGTTCTTCAAGGGGTTCCATTTGAACCTATGCATTCCATAGATATTAAGTTATTATCTTGGAAAGTTTTATTTTTGGTTGCTATTTCTTCTGCTCGAACAGTATCTGAGCTTTCAGCATTACAATGTGATTCTCCTTACCTTATTTTCCATTCGGATAAGGTGGTGTTACGAACCAAACCCGGTTTTCTTCCTAAGGTTGTTTCAAATAGAAATACTAATCAGGAAATTGTTGTTCCTTCCTTGTGTCCTAATCCTTCTTCTAAGAAGGAGCGGCTGTTACATAATTTGGACGTGGTCCGTGCTTTGAAATTTTACTTACAGGCGACTAAGGATTTTCGTCAATCATCTTCCTTGTTCGTTGTTTTTTCTGGGAAACGTAGGGGTCAGAAAGCTTCGGCTACCTTTCTTTCTTTTTGGCTGAAGAGTATCATCCATTTTGCATATGAGACTGCTGGACAGCAGCCTTCTGAACGAATTACAGCTCATTCCACTAGGGCTGTGGCTTCCTCATGGTATTTAAAAATGATGCTTCTGTTGAACAGATTTGCAAAGCTGCAACTTGGTCATCTCTACACTTTTTCCAAATTTTACAAATTCGATACTTTTGCCTCGTCTGAGGCTGTTTTTGGGAGGAAAGTTCTTCAAGCAGTGGTGCCTTCCGTTTAGGTTCCCTGTCTTGTCCCTCCCTTTTCATCCGTGTACTATAGCTTTGGTATTGTATCCCACAAGTAAGGATAAAATCCGTGGACTCATCGTATCTTGTAAAAGAAAAGGAAATTTATTCTTACCTGATAAATTTGTTTCTTTTACGATACGATGAGTCCATTGCCCACCCTGTTTTTGTAAGACAGGTCTTTATTTTTGTTAAACTTCAGTCACCTCTGCACCTTGGCTTTTCCTTTCTCTTCCTGACTTCGGTCGAATGACTGGAGTGGGAGGGAAGGGAGGAGCTATATATACAGCTCTGCTGTGGTGCTCTTTGCCTCCTCCTGCTGACCAGGAGGTGATATCCCACAAGTAAGGATGAAATCCGTGGACTCATCGTATCGTAAAAGAAACAAATTTATCAGGTAAGAATAAATTTCCTTTTTTATAAATTATATATATTTTTTCTGTTGGGAAAAATGGATTTAAACCAAAATTCTATCACCTAGATTACGAGTTCTGTGTTAGCCTTAAAAAGCAGCGTTAAGGGGTCCTAACCCTGCTTTTTAACGCCCGCTGGTATTACGAGTCAAGCAGGAAAGGATCTACGCTCACTTTTCTTCCGCGACTTTTGGCTACCGTAAATCCCCTTACGTCAATTGCGTATCCTATCTTTTAAATGGGATTTGCCTAACGCTGATATTACAAGTCTTGGAGAAAGTGAGCGGTACAGCCTCTACCTCGAAGACTCCTACCGCATTTAAAAGTCAGTAGTTAAGAGTTTTATGGGCTAACGTCGGAACATAAAGCTCTTAACTACAGTGCTACAAAGTACACTAACACCCATAAACTACCTATGAACCCCAAAACCGAGGCCCCCCCACATTGCAAACACTATAATACATTTTTTTAACCCCTAATCTGCCGACCGGACATCGCCGCCACCTACATTATCCCTATGAACCCCTAATCTGCTGTCCCTAACATCGCCAACACCTATATTATATTTATTAACCCCTAATCTGCCGCCCCCAACGTCGCCGCCACCTATCTACACTTATTAACCCCTAATTTGCTGACCGGACATCGCCACCACTATAATAAATGTATTAACCCCTAAACCGCCGCAATCCCGTCTCACAAACACTATAATAAATTGTATTAACCCCTAATCTGCCCCCCCAATGTCGCCGCCACCTACCAACAAATATTAAACCCTAATCTGCCGCCCCCAACGTCACCGCTACTATAATAAAGTTATTAACCCCTAAACCTAAGTCGAACCCTAACCCTAACACCCCCCTAAATTAAATATAATTTAAATAAAACAAAATAAATTTACTATAATTAAATAAATTATTCCTATTTAATAATAAATACTTACCTATAAAATAAACCATAAAATAGCATAATAATTACATTGTAGCTATTTTACGGTTTATACTTATTTTACAGGCAACTTTGTATTTATTTTAACTAGGTACAATAGCTATTAAATAGTTAATAACTATTTAATAGCTACCTAGTTAAAATAATTACAAAATTACCTGTAAAATAAATCCTAACCTAAGTTACAAATACACCTAACACTACACTATCAATAAAATAATTAAATAAATTAACTACAATGATCTAAACTAAAATACAATTAAATTAACTAAACTATATTACAAAAACAAACAAACACTAAATTACAAAAAATAAACAAATATTACAAGAATTTTAATCTAATTACACCTAATCTAAGCCCCCTAATAAAATATAAAAGCCCCCCAAAATAATAAAATTCCCTACCCTAAACTAAATTACAAAAGTAATCAGCTCTTTTACCAGCCCTTTAAATGGCTTTTTGCGGGGCATTGCCCCAAAGTAATCAGCTCTTTTACCTGTAAAATAAAATACAAGACCCCCCCAACATTACAACCCACCACCCACGCACCCCTACTCTAAAACCCACCCAATCCCCCCTTAAAAAAACCTAACACTACCCCATTGAAGATCACCCTACCTGGAGCCGTGTTCACCCAGACGGGCACCGATGGGCTAGAAGTGGACATCCGGAGCGGCAGAAGTCTTCATCCGATCGGGGCAGAAGAGGTCCTCCATCCAGCAGAAGTCTTCATCCAAGCGGCATCTTCTATCTTCATCCATCTGGCGCGGAGCGGGTCCATCTTTAAGACATCCGATGCGGAGCATCCTCTTCTTCCCGACAACTAACAACGAATGAAGGTTCCTTTAAATGATGTCATCCAAGATGGCGTCCCTCAAATTCCGATTGGCTGATAGGATTATATCAGCCAATCGGAATTAAGGTAGGAAAAATCTGATTGGCTGATGTAATCAGCCAATAGAATTGAGCTTGCATTCTTTAGGGGTTAATAACTTTATTATAGTAGCGGCTACGTTGGGGGCGGCAGATTAGGGGTAAATAATTGTAGGTAGGTGGCGGCGACGTTGGGGGGGGCAGATTAGGGGTTAATACAATTTATTATAGTGTTTGCCAGGCGGGATTGCGGTGGTTTAGGGGTTAATACATTTATTATAGTGGCAGCGATGTCCGGTCAGCAGATTAGGGGTTAATAAGTGTAGGTAGGTGGCGCCGACGTTGGGGGGGGCAGATTAGGGGTTAATATATATAATATAGGTGTCAGCGATGTTGGGGGCAGCAGATTAGCGGTTCATAGGGATAATGTAGGTGGCGGCGTCCGGAGCGGCAGATTAGGGGTTAATAATATAACGTAGGTGTCAGCGATAGCAGGGGCGGCAGATTAGGGGTTAATAAGTGTAAGGTTAGGGGTGTTTAGACTCGGGGTTCATGTTAGGGTGTTAGGTGTAGGAAACAATGGGGCTGCGTTAGGAGCTGAATGCTGTTTTTTTGCAGGTGTTAGGTTTTTTTTCAGCCAGCTCAGCCCCATTGTATCCTATGGGGAAATCGTGCACGAGCACGTTTTTCCAGCTTACCGCTACCATAAGCAACACTGGTATTGAGGGTTGAAGTGGAGCTAAAGTTGGCTCAACGCTCACTTTTCTGAGGCAGCGCAGCCATTCAGAAAACTCGTAATACCAGCGTTGGCTTAAGGGAGCGCTGGAAAAAAAAGGAGCGTTAACCCCGCAAGTTTTTACCAACAAAACTCGTAATCTAGGCGTATATCTCTTCCTCAAAATTATAAATGTTTATATTGTGAGGAGAGTCAAGTAGTACCTCCAGCTCAATTATGCTTATCTAATATGTTAAAATATAAATCTAAAAGATTTAAGATTTCCATCTAAAGGGGAGGAGAGTCCACGGCTTCATTCATTACCTGTGGGAATTAAGAACCTGGCCACCAGGAGAAGGCAAAAACACCCCAACCAAAGGCTTAAATACCTCCCCCACTTCCCTCATCCCCCAGTCATTATTTGCCTTTCGTCACAGGAGGTTGGCAGAGAAGTGTCGGAAGATTCGGAGTAGTCTCTTATGGAGGGTAGTACTCTTTGAAATGGGACTGATGTTTTAAGTAGTCCTGTCAGCCTCTCAATGAGAGCTTGGGTGAAAGTTAGAGTCTGTAGATGCAGGGAGAGTCTTTCTGTGAAACCATCCCAACTCATTTTAACAGCTACATAAGCAATCAGCGTTGACGAGTTTCGCTGCCTGCTTTCTACACACAAGTCCATGTCAGGAGCGATGCTACTACACTGTCACACTTGAGGCTGTGTTCCTGTTCCACGGCGTAGATTCTGGTAAGATAGTTTCATTTTTAATATACATAATGATAACGCGGAAGACAGGGTCACAGTGTGATACCTTTTATTTTTATAGACTCAAGGGTTAATATCCCTGGTAGGGGGGTTATTGAACAGGGGGGGTTTATACATAATATTGTTTATTGTGTCATTGCTGCGATATGTGCAAGATGAGGCTCTGGCAATGGGTGGACTTTAGTTTAATTTCTGGGAGTATTTGCGCTGCAGATTTGGCACGTTTTCTCCCTAGTGCAGGGGCGGTCTTGCGAGGCATTCCTTCTGATGTGATGTGGGTGTGGCCTAATCGAATTCCTTTGCTTAACTGGCGTTGCAGGAGACGTAACAGTCTCTGTGGTCCGGGTCATAGGAGGTGGTGAGTGCCGCGGCCATTGGAGATTATAAAGGTACCATTTTTTATATATTATAACTAGTCCGTAATAAAGCCGTAAGCTATGGAGGACTCTGACGCGTTAGAGGGTACTCACTCTTTAACTAAGTCTTGTAATTGTGTTGATTGTGAGGAGGTTCCGGTAAATCCGCCTGCTCAACTATGTTCCACATGCCTTGATAAAGT
Organism: Bombina bombina; assembly: GCF_027579735.1. NCBI lineage: Eukaryota > Metazoa > Chordata > Amphibia > Anura > Bombinatoridae > Bombina > Bombina bombina. The sequence goes on along the minus strand of NC_069510.1, from coordinate 79,913,189 downwards.
TACAACATCTAGAAAGAAGAGGATGTCTAGTACTACTGAGCCGTCCACCTCTGAGGGTTCCCCGTCCCATGAGGTGCATTCCCTACATTCATCTTCGAGTACACATGCAGCGCCCCAGGGCATGACTATTTATCTTACGGGAGAGATCCGTTGGCCGTCAGATTTTGCAGATCAACTGCAAACGGCGGTCTCTAAGGTGATTAGTGCCTTACCATGTTCTGCCAACCGCAAGCATAAGGCAAAATATGGCGATCTGGCCCAGGGGTCATATACTCCAATGGATATTTCAGAAAGATTTTCCACTGACGAGGATGACTCTTCGGAGGACGTTCCTTCTGGGTCGAGTCTATGTCATCTAAAGTTCCGACTGCGTAGGAGCCTGACTTTAGGTTTAGGATGGAAAATTTGCGCTTTTTGCTGAAGCAGGTGCTTGCTACCCTCGAGGTTACCGAACCGAAACTACCGGAGGAACCTTCGATTCCTAAGCTTGATAAAGTTTATGAGGACAGGGTGGTACCTCAGACCTTCCCGGTTTCTGTTAAGATGGCTAACATTAAGAATGAATGGGAGAGATTAGGTTTTTCCTTTTCCCCTTCTTCTTCCTTTAAGAAACTGTTCCCTGTCCAGGACTCTCAGCTGGATCTTTGGGGGACTGTCCCTAAGGTGGATGATGCTATCTCTACGCTCCCGAAGTGGACGACGATTCCTCTTGAGGCTAGTTTGTTGTTTAAAGAGCCCATGGATAAAAAGTTAGAAAACATGTTAAGTAAGATGTTTCAACACACAGGGTTTGTTTTTCAGCCGTCAGCGGCGGTAGCCATGGTGCCCGGGACTGCGACATATTGGTGTGAATCTCTGTCTGACATGGTCGAGAGGGAGACTCCCCTCGACGAGATACAGGATAGAATTAAGGCATTAAGGGTCGCTAATTCTTATATTTGTGATGCCAATATGCAAATTATTCACCTGAATGCTAAGGTTTCAGGTTTTTCCGTACTAGCCTGCAGGATAAGATGGTTAAGCCTAAGGGATCTACTTTTCGTCACTTTCGTGCGGACAAGGCCCAACGCCAGCAGCCCGCCGCGAAAGCGGATCAGTCCAAGGGTACTTGGAAGCCAGCTTAGTCTTGGAATAAGTCTAAGTAGAACAAGAAGCCCTCCGAAACAAAGTCGGCATGAAGGAGCGGCCCCCGACTGGTCTCTGGACCAAGTAGGGGGCAGATTATCTCTCTTCTCAGAGGCCTGGTTGCAGGATGTTCAGGAACCTTGGGTTCTGGAGGTTGTCGCCCAGGGATACAGGATAGGGTTCAGGTCTCATCCGCCCAGAGGCAGATTCCTCCTGTCAAATCTGTCTTCCAGACCAGAAAAGAGAGAAGCCTTTCTAGAATGTGTGAGGGATCTTTCTTCTCTCTGAGTTATTGTACCAGTACCCCCAGCAGAAAGGGGTCTAGGGTACTATTCAAACCTTTTCGTGGTCCCAAAGAAGGAGGGCACTTTCCGCCTGATTCTGGATCTAAAATGTTTAAACAAATTTCTGGCTGTTCCATCGTTCAAAATGGAAACGATCAGATCTATTCTGCCCCTAGTTCAAGAGGGTCAGTTCATGACGACAATAGACTTGAAGGATACCTACCTTCCTGTGCCGATTCACAGGGATCACTTCAGGTTCCTGAAATTTGCGTTTCTGGACCAACATTTCCAGTTTGTGGCCCTTCCCTTTGGTCTGGTGACGGCCCCGAGAGTCTTTACAAAGGTTCTAGGGGCGCTACTTGCAGTAGCCAGATCCAAAGGCATTGCTGTGGCGCCCTATCTGGACGACATTGTTCAATCTCGCAGAGGATCACTCGAGGGCCCTTCTTCTTTTGCTCGAATCTCATGATAAACTCAGTAAAGTGCTTCCTGATTCCCAGCAACATGGTGGAGTTCCTGGAGAAGATAATAGATTTTATATCCATGAAGTTAATTCTCACAGATCAGCGCCGCAGGTAGATTGCGTCCTCCTGTCTTGCCCTTCAGTCCTCCTCCAGTCCCTCGGTGGCTCAGAGTATGGAGGTGATCGGGCTCATGGTGTCCAGAATCGATGTCATTACATTTGCCAAATTCCATCTCAGACCTCTTCAGCTGTGCATGTTGAGACAGTGGAACGGCTATCATTCAGATCCATCTCAACAGATTTCTCTGGACGTTCGGACGACGGATTACCTTTCTTGGTGGATCCGTCCGCAACAACTGTCCCAGGGGACATCCTTCCCGAGATTGTCTTGGGAAATTGTGACCACAGATGCGAGTGTAGCAGGGTGGGGTGCTGTTTGGGGTGCCAGAATGGCACAGGGAAAGTGGTCTAGAGAAGAGTCTCTCCTTCCGATCAATATTCTGGAACTTCGAGCGATCTACAATGCTCTGAAGACGTGACCTCTCCTAGGGTAGTTAAACTTCATCAGGTTCCAGACAGACAAAATTACCTCAGTGGCTCACATCAACCATCAGGGGGGGAACAAGAAGCTCCCTAGCAATGAGGGATGTTTATCGGATATTGGAATGGGTAGAGTCTCACAGCTGCTCGCTCTCAGCAATCCACATTCCGGGTGTGGACAACTGGGAAGCGGATTTTCACAGCAGGCAATCCTTCCATCCGGGGGAATGGTCTCTCCATCCTGTGATGTTTGCTGAGATTTGTCACAGATGGGGATGCCGGAGATAGGTCTCATGGGGTCCAGACTTAATTGCAAGCTGCCCAGATATGGGTCGCAGTCCAGGGATACCCAGGCAGAGCTGATAGATGCCTTGGCGAGGAGAGGGTTTTCTGAGAACCTTGGGGGGTTCAACCTAGTTTACATTTTTCCACCGTTGCCACTTCTACCTCGTGTAGTGGCCCTAATCGAGCAGGAGCAAGCTTCGGCTATTCTGATTGCTCTGTCATGGCCGCGGAGGACGTTGTTTGCAGATCTGGTGGGGATGTCATCTTCCCCTCTATGGAGGTTACCCTGTTGCAAGGATATGTTGGTACAGGGTCCCTTTCAACATCAAAATCTAGATTCTCTGAGGCTGACCGTGGAGATTGAACGCTTAGTCTTGGCTAGGAGAGGGTTTTCTGAGAGAGTGATTGATACTCTTGTTCAGGCTAGGAAGCCGGTCACTCGTCGCATGTACCATAAGGTGTGGAGAACTTACTTGTCCTGGTGTGAGAAGCATGGATATCATTGGCACAAGGTGTTATCTAGGATTCTGTCCTTTCTCCAGGATGGACTGGAGAAGGGGTTAGCCGTCAGTTCCTTGAAGGGACAGATTTCAGCGTTTTGTTGCACATGGGGCTCCCTGCGCTTCCTGATATTCAGTCTTTTGTTCAGGCTCTGTCAGGCCTGTTTTTAGACTGTCCGCTTCTCCTTGGAGCTTGAACTTGGTTCTGAAGGTGTTGCAGAGGGTTCCGTTTGAACCTATGAACTCTATTGACATTAAGATTCTTTCCTGGAAGGTTCTTTTTCTGTTGGCTATTGCATCGGCTCGCAGAGTCTCTGAGCTGGCGGCCTTGCAATTTGAGCCTCCTTATTTGGTCTTTCACGCAGATAAGGCTTTTCTTCGCACTGGTTTGGGATTTCTTCCCAAAGTTGTGTCTAACCGTAACATCAATCAGGAAATAGTAGTTCCTTCTTTGTGTCCTAACCCCTCTTCTCCTAAGGAGAGTTTACTTCATAATTTGGATGTGGTTCGAGCCTTTAAGTTTTATCTTCAGGCTATGAAAGATTTCAGACAATCTTCATCTCTTTTTGTGGTGTATGCAGAGAAGTGCAAGGGGCAGAAGGCCTCTACAACTTCTTTATCCTTTTGGTTGAGGAGCATGATTTGCTTAGTCTAGGAGACAGCGGGACATAAGCCTCCTCAGAGGATCACGACTCATTCAACTAGAGCTGTGGCTTCTTCTTGGGCCTTCAAGAATGAGGCCTCTATGGAGCAGATTTGTAAGGCGGCTACCTGGTCATCCTTACATACCTTTACAAAATTTTACAAATTTGACGGCGGAAGCAGTTTTTGGGAGAAAGGTGTTACAGGCTGTGGTGCCCTCAGATTAGGGTCCACCTTCTTTGCCCTCCCGTTTTTTTCATTCAGTGTCCTCTAGAGCTTGGGTATTTGTTCCCACAGGTAATGAATGAAGCCGTGGACTCTCCTCCCCTTTAGATTGAAAACATAAATTATGCTTACCTGATAATTTCATTTCCATGGTGGGGAGGAAAGTCCACAGCTCCCACTCATAGCTCCGGTGGGCGGACCTAAATTTAGTTTTGTTCTTCTGGCACCATTTATACCCTGATATTTCTCCTACTATTCCTTGTTCCCTCAGCAGAATGACTGGGGGATGAGGGAAGTGGGGGAGGTATTTAAGTTTTTAGCTGGGGTGTCTTTGCCTCCTCCTGGTGGCCAAGTTCTTAATTCCCACAGGTAATGAATGAAGATGTGGACTCTCCTCCCCACGATGTAAACAAAATTATCAAGTAAGCATAATTTCTCTTGTTAAGTGCATCCAGTCCACGGATCATCCATTACTTATGGGATATTCTCCTTCCCAACAGGAAGTTGCAAGAGTCCACCCACAGCAGAGCTGCTATATAGCTCCTACCCTAACTGCCATATCCAGTCATTCTCTTGCAAGCTCTCAACATAGCTGGAGGTAGTAAGAGGAAAGTGGTGTAAGATAGTTTTTTCTTCAATCAAAAGTTTATTGTTTTTAAATGGTAACAGAGTTGTACTATTTTATCTCAGGCAGCATTTAGAAGAAGAATCTGCCTGCGTGTTTCTATGATCTTAGCAGAAGTAACTAAGATCCACTGCTGTTCTCACATATGTCTGAAGAGTGAGGTAACTTCAGAGGGGGAATGGCGTGCAGATTATCCTGCTATAAGGTATGTGCAGTTATAAGTTTTTCTAGGGATGGAATTGCTAGAAAATGCTGCTGATACCGGAGTAATGTAAGTTAAGCCTAAATACAGTGATTTAATAGCGACTAGTATCAGGCTTACTATCAGAGTTATATACTCTTATAAATTTGCAATATAAAACGTTTGCTGGCATGTTTAATCGTTTTTATATATGCTTTGGTGATAAAACTTGATTGGGGCCTAGTTTTTTCCACATGGCTGGCTTAAATTTTGCTTAGAAACAGTTTCCTGAGGATTTCCACTGTTGTAATATGAGTGGGAGGGGCCTATTTTAGCGCTTTTTTGCGCAGTTAAAATTACAAAATGAATCATCCAGCTTCCCTCAGCAGTCCCATGAATACTATAGGACATCTCTAAAGGGCTAAAAAGGCTTCCAAAATCGTTTATAGGGAAGGTAAGACCACAGCACAGCTGTGGCAGTTTGTTGTGTCTGTTAAAAAACGTCTTTGTTGTTTTTTTGATCCGTTTTTTGCATTAAGGGGTTAATCATCCATTTGCAAGTGGGTGCAATGCTCTGTTAACTTATTACATATACTGTAAAAATTTCGATTGATTTACTGCCTTTTTTCACTGTTTTTCAAATTTTGACAAAATTTGTTTCTCTTAAAGGCACAGTAACGTTTTTTATATTTGCATGTTAACTTGATTTAAAGTGTTTTCCAAGCTTACTAGTCTCATTGCTAGTCTGTACAAACATGTCTGACATAGAGGAAACTCCTTGTTCATTATGTTTAAAAGCCATGGTGGAACCCCATCTTAGAATGTGTACCAAATGTACTGAGTTCATGTTAAGCAATAAAGATCATTTTTTGTCTTTAAAAAATTATCACCAGAGGATTCAGGGACTCACGCTCAAATGGCGCCAAGTACATCAAGGGCGCCCATAGCGTTTATTTTACCAGAGGATTCTGTTGAGGGGGAAGTTATGCCGACTAACTCTCCCCACGTGTCAGACTCTTCGACTCCCGCTTCAGGGACTCACGCTCAAATTGAGCCAAGTACATCAAGGGCGCCCATAGCGTTTATTTTACAAGACATGGCAAAAGTTATGAATAATACTCTGGCAGCGGTATTAGTCAGACTACCTGAAATTAAAGGAAAGCAAGATAGCTCTTTGGGTAGATACAGAGCATGCAGATGCTTTAAGAACCATGTCTGATACTGCCTCACAATATGCAGAAGCTGAGGGGAACTTCAGTCTGTGGGTGATATTTTTGACTCAGGGAAGATGATTTAACCTGATTCTGATATTTCTACATTTAAAATTTATGCTTGAGATCCTCCACTTGTTGCTCAGGGAGGTTTTAGCAGCTCTGAATGACTGTGTTACAATCACAGTGCCAGAGAAATTGTGTAGACTGAATAAATACTATGCAGTGCCGGTGTGTACTGATGTTTTTCCAATACCTAAAGAGGTTTACAGAAATTATTAATAAGGAATGGGATAGACCAGGTGTGCCGTTCTCTTCCCCTCCTATTTTTAGAAAAATGTTTCTAACAGATGCCACCACACGGGACTTATGGCAGACAGTTCCTAAGGTGGAGAGAAGAGTTTCTACTCTAGCTAAGCGTACCACTATCCCTGTCGAGGACAGTTGTGCTTTTTTAGATCCAATGGATAAAAAATTAGAGGGTTACCTTAGGAAAATGTTTATTCAACAAGGTTTTATTCTGCAGCCCCTTGCATGCATTGCTCCTGTCACTGCTGCTGCGGCGTTCTGGTTTGAGTCTCTGGATGAGGCTTTACAGGTAGCGACTCCATTGGATGAATATACTTGACAAGCTTAGAGCACTTAAGCTAGCCAATTCCTTTGTTTCTGATGCCTTTGCTCATTTGACTAAACTAACGGCTAAGAATTCTGTTTTTACTATACTGGCGCGCAGAGCGCTATGGCTTATATCATGGTCAGCTGTTGTGACTTTAATAAATAAGCTACTTAACTTCCCTTCAAGGGGCAGACCCTATTCGGGCCTGGTTTGAAGGAGATTATTGCTAATATCACTGGAGGAAAAGGTCATGCCCTTCCTCAGGACAGGTCCAAATCAAGGGCCAAAAAGTCTAATTTTCGTGCCTTTCGAAACTTCAAGGCAGGTGTGGCATCAACTTCCTCTAAGGCAAATCAAGAGGGAACCTTTGCTCAGTCCATGACGGTCTGGAGACAACCGGACCTGGAACAAAGATAAGCAGGCCAAGGAGCCTGATGCTGCCTCTAAGACAGCATGAAGGAACGGTCCCCTATCCGGTAACGGATCCTGTAGGGGGCAGACTTTCATTGTTTGCCCAGGCGTGGGCAAGAGATGCCCAGGATCCCTGGGCATTGGAAATTATATCCCAGAGATATCTTCTGGATTTCAAAGCTTCCCCTCCAAAAAAGGGGAGATTTCACCTTTCACAATTATCTGCAAACCAGATAAAGAAAGAGGCATTCTTACATTGTGTACGAGACCCATCCAGTTCCAAGAGAGGAACAGGGACAGAGTTTTTCTCAAATCTGTTTGTGGTTCCCAAGGAGAGAGAACCTTCAGACCTATTTTGGATCTAAAGATCTTGAACAAATTCCTCAGAATTCCATCATCTAAGATGGAAACTATTCGTACCATCTTAACTATGATCCAGGAGAGTCAATAGAGGACTACAATGGATTTGAAGGATGCTTATCCTCACATAACGATGCTTAAGGATCACCATCGTTTTTCAGGTTTGCCTTTCTAGACAGGCATTACCAGTTTGTAGCTCTTTATTTGGGTTAACTACAGCCCCAAGAATCTTTATGGAGGTTCTGGGGTCGCTTTGGCGGTCCTTAGGCCGCGGGGCATAGAAGTGGCCCCTTATTTAGGCGTCGAACATCCAAATTGCCAAGTCTCATACGGACGTAGTACTGGCATTTCTGAGATCGCATGGGTGGAAAGTGAACAAGGAAAGAGTTCTCTATCCCCAAGCTCAAGGGTTTCCTTCCTAGGGACTCTGATAGATTCTGTAGAAATTAAAATATACCTGACGGAGTCCAGGTTGTCAAAGTTTCTAAATTACTACCGTGTTCTTCATTCCATCCGTGCCCTTCGGTGGCTCGGTACATGAATGTAATCGGCTTAATGGTAGCGGCAAGTGACATAGTACCGTTTGCACGCCTACATTTCAGACCGCTGCAACTATGCATGCTCAGTCAATGGAACGGGGATTACACAGATTTGTCCCCCTCTTAAATCTGGACCAAGAGGCCAGAGATTCTCTTCTCTGGTGGCTATCTCGGGTCCATCTGTCCAAGGGTATGACCTTCCACAGGTCAGATGGGACAGTTGTTACAACAGATGCCAGCCTTTTAGGTTGGGATACAGTCTGGAACTCCCTGAAGACTCAGGGATAGTGGACTCAGGAGGAGACCCTCCTTCTAATAAATATTCTGGAACTGGGAGCGATATTCCATGCTCTTCAGGCTTGGCCTCAGTTAGCAAATCTGAGGTACATCAGATTTCAGTCGGACAATATCACGACTGTGGCTTACATCAACCATCAAGGGGGAACAGAAGTTCCCTAGCGATGTTAGAAGTCTTAAAATAATTCACTGGACAGAGACTCTGTCTTGTCTATCAGCTCTCCATATCCCAGGTGTTGAGAACTGGGAGGCGGATTTTCTAAGTCGTCAGACTTTTCATCCGGGAAGTGGGAATTCCCTCCGGAGGTCTTTGCACAAGATCAAGCAGGAGAGTGCTTTGGTGTTTTTGACAGCGCCTGCGTGGCCACGCAGGACCTGGTATGCAGATCTGGTGAACATCTCATCCTTTCCATCATGGTCTCTGCTTCTGAGACAGGACCCTCTACCTCAGGGTCCTTTCAACCATCTAAATTAAACTTCTCTGAGATGGACTGCCTGGAGACTGAACGCTTGATGTTATCAAAGCATGGCTTCTCCGAGTCAGTCATTGATACCTTAATACAGGCATGAAAGCCTGTCACTAGGAAAATTTAACATAGATATGGCATAAATATCTTATTGGTATGAATCCAAGGGTTACTCATGGAGTAAAGTCAGGATTCCCAGGATACTATCTTTTCTCCAAGATGATTTTGAGAAAAGGGTTGTCAGCTAGTTCCTTAAAAGGACAGATTCCTACTCTGTCTATTCTTTTGCACAAGCGTCTGGCAGATACTCCAGACATTCAGGCATTTTGTCAGGCTTTGGTTAGAACCAAGCCTGTGTTTAAACCTGTTGCTCCGCCATGGAGCTTAAACCTGATTATTAAGGTTCTTCAAGGAGTTCCGTTTGAACCTCTTCATTCCATAGATATCAAACTTTTTATCTTGGAAAGTTCCTTTTTGGTAGCTATTTCCTCGGCTCGTAGAGTCTCCGAGTTATCTGCTTTACAATGTGATTCTCCTTATCTGGTCCTCCGTACGGATAAGGTAGTCCTGCGTATCAAACCTGGGTTTTTTACTTAAGGTGGTATCTAACAAGAATATCACTCAAGAGAGTGTTGTTCCATTCTTGTATCCTAATCCTTCTTTAAAGAAGGAACGTCTATTACACAATTTGGACGCGGTTCGTGCTTTAAAGTTTTACTTACAAGCTACTTCAGATTTTCATCAAAGATTTACTTTGTTTGTTGTCAACTCTGGACAGAGGAGAGGTCAAAAGACTTCAGCAACCTCTCTTTCTTTTTGGTTAAAAAGCATAATTTGTTTAGCTTATGAGACTGCTGGACAGCAGCCTCCTGAAGGGATTACAGCTCATTCTACTAGAGCTGTTGCTTTCACTTGGGCCTTTTTTAAAATGAGGCTTCTGTTGAACAGATTTACAAGACAGCGTCTTGGTCTGCGCTTCATACTTTGCTTCTTCTGAGGCTATTTTTGGGAGAAAGGGTTTTTTTCAGGCAGTGGTACCTTCCGTTTAAGTACCTGCCTTGTCCCTCCCTTCATCCGTGTACTTTAGCTTTGGTATTGGTATCCCATAAGTAATGGATGATTTCTCCAACATTGGTGTGTCCGGTCCACGGCATCATCCTTACTTGTGGGAAATATCTCTTCCCCAACAGGAAATGGCAGAGAGTCCCAGCAAAGCTGGCCATATAGTCCCTCCTAGGCTCCGCCCACCCCAGTCATTCTCTTTGCCGTTGCACAGGCAACATCTCCACGGAGATGGTTAAGAGTTTTTTGGTGTTTAAATGTAGTTTTTTATTCTTCTATCAAGTGTTTGTTATTTTAAAATAGTGCTGGTATGTACTATTTACTCTGAAACAGAAAAGGATGAAGATTTCTGTTTGTGAGAGGAAGATGATTTTAGCAGACAGTAACTAAAATCAATTGCTGTTTCCACATAGGACTGTTGAGATGAAGTAACTTCAGTTGGGGGAAACAGTTAGCAGACTTTTCTGCTTAAGGTATGACTAGCCATATTTCTAACAAGACCATGTAATGCTGGAAGGCTGTCATTTCCCCTCATGGGGACCGGTAAGCCATTTTCTTAGTCAAGCAAATAGAATAAAGGGCTTAATATGGGCTATAAAACTGGTAGACACTTTTATGGGCTAAATCGATTGCTTTATTTGGACATTTTATACATGTTTATGCTGATAATTCACATTTATAAACTTGGGGAACGTTTTTTAACGGCAGGCACTATGTTAGACACCTTTTCCAGTCAGGGAGGGCCTTCCCAGTTGTAGGCTGAGCCTCATTTTCGCGCCATTACTGCACAGTTGTTTTTGAGAGCAAGACATGCAGATGCATGTGTGAGGATCTGAAAGTAGCTGGAAAAGTTTCTAGAAGGCGTCATTTGGTATCGTATTCCCCTCTGGGCTTGGTTAGGTCACAGCAAAGGCTATAGCTGGGACTGTATAGGGGTTAAATTTGTAAACGGCTCCGGTTCCGTTATTTTAAGGGTTAAAGCTCTGAAAATTGGTGTGCAATACTCTTAATGATTTAAGACACTGTGGTGAAATTTTGGTAATTTTTGAACAATTCCTTCATACTTTTTCACATATTCAGTAATAAAGTGTTTCTGTTTAAAATTTAAAGAGACAGTAACGGTTTTGTTTTAAAACGTTTTTTGTGCTTTATTGACAAGTTTAAGCCTGTTTAACATGTCTGTGCCTTCGGATAAGCTATGTTCTATATGTATGAAAGCCAATGTGTCTCCCCATTTAAATTTGTGTGATAATTGTGACATAGCATCCAAACAAAGTAAGGAAAGTACTGCCACAGATAATGAAATTGCCCAAGATGATTCCTCAGATGAGGGGAGTTGACATGATACTACATCATCTCCTACTGTGTCTACACCAGTTTTGCCCACGCAGGAGGCCCCTAGTACATCTAGCACGCCAATGCTTATTACCATGCAACAATTGACGGCTGTAATGGATAACTCCATAGCAAATATTTTATCCAAAATGCCTGCATATCAGAGAAAGCGCGATTGCTCTGTTTTAAACACTGAAGAGCAGGAGGGCGCTGATGATAATTGTTCTGTCATACCCTCACACCAATCTGAAGTGGCCATGAGGGAGGTTTTGTCAGATGGGGAAATTTCAGATTCAGGAAAAATTTCTCAACAAGCTGAACCTGATGTTGTGACATTTAAATTTAAATTAGAAGATCTCCGCGCACTGCTTAAGGAGGTGTTATCTACTCTGGATGATTGTGACAACTTGGTCATTCCAGAGAAATTATGCAAGATGGACAAGTTCCTAGAGGTTCCGGTGCACCCCGACGCTTTTCCTATACCCAAGCGGGTGGCGGACATAGTGAATAAGGAGTGGGAAAAGCCCGGCATACCTTTTGTTCCCCCGCCCTATATTTAAGAAATTATTTCCTATGGTCGACCCCAGAAAGGACTTATGGCAGACAGTCCCTAAGGTCGAGGGGGCAGTTTCTACTCTAAACAAGCGCACTACTATTCCTATCGAGGATAGTTGTGCTTTCAAAGATCCTATGGATAAAAAATTGGAAGGTTTGCTTAAAAAGATTTTTGTACAGCAAGGTTACCTTCTACAACCCATTTCGTACATTGTTCCTGTCACTACAGCAGCGTGGTTCTGGTTCGAAGAACTAGAAAAGTCGCTCAGTAGAGAGACTCCATATGAGGAGGTTATGGACAGAGTTCACGCACTTAAGTTGGCTAACTCTTTTATTTTAGATGCCGCTTTGCAATTAGCTAGATTAGCGGCGAAAAATTCAGGGTTTGCAATTGTGGCGCGCAGAGCGCTTTGGCTAAAGTCTTGGTCAGCGGATGTGTCATCCAAGACAAAATTGCTTAACATCCCTTTCAAAGGTAAAACTCTATTTGGACCAGAATTGAAAGAGATTATCTCAGACATCACTGGGGGAAAGGGCCACGCTCTTCCACAAGATAGGCCTTTCAAGGCCAAGAATAAGTCTATTTTCGTTCCTTTCGCAATTTCAGGAACGGACCGGCCTCTAATTCTGCATCCTCTAAGCAAGAGGGTAATGCCTCATAACCCAAACCAGCCTGGAAACCGATGCAAGGCTGGAACAAGGGTAAGCAGGCCAAGAAGCCTGCTGCTGCTAACAAAACAGCATGAAGGAGTAGCCCCCGATCCGGGACCGGATCTAGTAGGGGGCAGACTCTCTCTCTTTGCTCAGGCTTGGGCAAGAGATGTTCAGGATCCCTGGGCACTAGAAATAGTTTCTCAGGGTTATCTTCTGGAATTCAGGGAACTACCCCCAAGGGGAAGGTTCCACATGTCTCACTTATCCTTAAACCAAATAAAGAGACAGGCGTTCTTACATTGTGTAGAAGACCTGTTAAAGATGGGAGTGATACACCCAGTTCCAATAAAGGAACAAGGAATGGGATTTTATTCAAATCTGTTCGTAGTTCCCAAAAAAGAGGGAACCTTCAGACCAATTTTGGATTTGAAGATCCTAAACAAATTTCTCAGGGTACCATCGTTCAAGATGGAAACCATTCGAACGATTCTACCCACTATCCAGGAAGGTCAATTTATGACTACCGTGGATCTAAAGGATGCGTACCTACATATTCCTATCCACAAAGAACATCATCAGTTCCTAAGGTTCGCTTTTCTGGACAAACATTACCAGTTTGTGGCCCTCCCATTCGGGTTAGCCACTGCTCCAAGGATTTTCACAAAGGTACTCGGGTCCCTTCTAGCGGTTCTAAGACCGAGGGGCATTGCAGTAGTACCATACTTGGACGACATTCTAATACAAGCGTCGTCCCTGTCAAAAGCAAAGGCTCATACAGACATCGTTCTAGCCTTTCTCAGATCACACGGATGGAAGGTGAACATAGAAAAAAGTTCTCTGTCTCCGTCAACAAGAGTTCCCTTCTTGGGAACAATAATAGATTCCTTAGAAATGAGGATTTTTCTGACAGAGGTCAGAAAATCAAAACTTCTAAGCACTTGTCAAGTTCTTCATTCTGTTCCACGTCCTTCCATAGCGCAGTGCATGGAAGTAGTAGGGTTGATGGTTGCAGCAATGGACATTGTTCCTTTTGCACAAATTCATCTAAGACCATTACAACTGTGCATGCTCAAACAGTGGAATGGGGACTATACAGACTTGTCTCCAGTGATTCAAGTAGATCAGAAGACCAGAGAATCACTCCGTTGGTGGCTAACCCAGGATCACCTGTCCCAGGGAATGAGCTTCCGCAGACCAGAGTGGGTCATCGTCATGACCGACGCCAGTCTAGTGGGCTGGGGCGCGGTCTGGGACTCCCTGAAAGCTCAGGGTCTATGGTCTCGGGAAGAGTCTCTTCTGCCGATAAACATTCTGGAACTGAGAGCGATATTCAATACTCTCAGGGCTTGGCCTCAACTAGCAAAGGCCAGATTCATAAGATTCCAATCAGACAACATGACGACTGTTGCTTACATCAACCATCAGGGGGGAACAAGGAGTTCCCTGGCGATGAGAGAAGTGACCAAAATAATAAAATGGGCGGAGGATCACTCCTGCCACCTATCTGCGATCCACATCCCAGGAGTGGAAAACTGGGAGGCGGATTTTCTGAGTCGTCAGACATTCCATCCGGGGGAGTGGGAACTCCACCCGGAGATATTTGCCCAGTTGACCCAATTATGGGGCATTCCAGACATGGATCTGATGGCGTCTCGTCAGAACTTCAAGGTTCCTTGCTACGGGTCCAGATCCAGGGATCCCAAGGCGACTCTAGTAGATGCACTAGTAGCACCTTGGACCTTCAACCTAGCTTATGTATTTCCACCGTTTCCTCTCATTCCCAGGCTGGTAGCCAGGATCAAACAGGAGAGGGCCTCGGTGATCTTGATAGCTCCTGCGTGGCCACGCAGGACTTGGTATGCAGACCTGGTGAATATGTCATCGGTTCCACCATGGAAGCTACCTTTGAGACAGGACCTTCTTGTTCAGGGTCCATTCGAACATCCAAATCTGGTCTCCCTCCAGCTGACGGCTTGGAGATTGAACGCTTGATCCTATCAAAGCGTGGGTTTTCAGATTCTGTGATAGATACTCTGGTTCAGGCCAGAAAACCGGTAACTAGAAAGATTTACCATAAAATATGGAAAAGATATATCTGTTGGTGTGAATCCAAAGGGTTCCCATGGAATAAGATAAAAATTCCTAAGATTCTCTCCTTTCTACAAGAAGGTTTGGAGAAAGAATTATCTGCAAGTTCTCTAAATGGACAGATCTCTGCTTTATCTGTCTTACTACACAAAAGACTGGCAGCTGTGCCAGATGTTCAAGCATTTGTTCAGGCTCTGGTTAGGATCAAGCCTGTTTACAGACCTTTGACTCCTCCATGGAGTCTAAATCTAGTTCTTTCAGTTCTTCAAGGGGTTCCGTTTGAACCTTTACATTCCGTAGATATTAAGTTACTATCTTGGAAAGTTTTGTTTTTGGTTGCTATTTCTTCTGCTAGAAGAGTTTCAGAGTTATCTGCTTTGCGGTGTTCTCCGCCTTATCTGGTGTTCCATGCAGATAAGGTGGTTTTGCGTACTAAGCCTGGTTTTCTTCCAAAGGTTGTTTCTAACAAGAATATTAACCAGGAGATAGTTGTACCTTCTTTATGTCTGAATCCAGTTTCAAAGAAGGAACGTTTGTTACACAATTTGGACGTAGTCCGTGCTCTAAAATTCTATTTAGAGGCTACAAAAGATTTCAGACAAACATCTTCTTTGTTTGTTGTCTATTCTGGTAAAAGGAGAGGTCAAAAAGCGACTTCTACCTCTCTTTCCTTTTGGCTTAAAAGCATTATCCGTTTGGCTTACGAGACTGCCGGACGGCAGCCTCCTGAAAGAATCACAGCTCACTCCACTAGGGCTGTGGCTTCCACATGGGCCTTCAAGAACGAGGCTTCTGTTGACCAGATATGTAAGGCAGCGACTTGGTCTTCACTGCACACTTTTGCCAAATTTTACAAATTTGATACTTTTGCTTCTTCGGAGGCTATTTTTGGGAGAAAGGTTTTGCAAGCCGTGGTGCCTTCCGTTTAGGTAACCTGATTTGCTCCCTCCCTTCATCCGTGTCCTAAAGCTTTGGTATTGGTTCCCACAAGTAAGGATGACGCCGTGGACCGGACACACCAATGTTGGAGAAAACAGAATTTATGCTTACCTGATAAATTACTTTCTCCAACGGTGTGTCCGGTCCACGGCCCGCCCTGGTTTTTTTAATCAGGTCTGATGAATTATTTTCCCTAACTACAGTCACCACGGTACCATATGGTTTCTCCTATATTTTTCCTCCTGTCCGTCGGTCGAATGACTGGGGTGGGCGGAGCCTAGGAGGGACTATATGGCCAGCTTTGCTGGGACTCTTTGCCATTTCCTGTTGGGGAAGAGATATTTCCCACAAGTAAGGATGACGCCGTGGACCGGACACACCGTTGGAGAAAGTAATTTATCAGGTAAGCATAAATTCTGTTTTGTGGACTGGATACACTTAACAAGAGAAAACATAATTTATGCTTACCTGATAAATTTATTTCTCTTGTAGTGTATCCAGTCCACGGCCCGCCCTGTCATTTTAAGGCAGGTAATTTTTTAATTTAAACTACAGTCACCACTGCACCCTATGGTTTTTCCTTTCTCTGCATGTTTTCGTTTGAATGACTGGATATGGCAGTTAGGGGAGGAGCTATATAGCAGCTCTGCTGTGGGTGGACTCTTGCAACTTCCTGTTGGGAAGGAGAATAACCCATAAGTAATGGATGATCCGTGGACTGGATACACTACAAGAGAAATACATTTATCAGGTAAGCATAAATTATGTTTTATGTTTTTTAAGAAAAAGGTTAATAGAGCCCTATATCTCTCAGGACTCTTCTAACCTTGACATACCTCAACTTTCTCCTCAGTCCCCGTCCCTAGTAGTTGCACCGACAGTGCCCTGCAACTCAGTTCAGTCTCTTTCTAGTGGAATTTTTTTACCAGGAGACTTATCAGCACAGCTTCAATCGGCTGTTTCTGCTGCATTGAGCTCCTTACCTATAGCAGGTAAGAGAAAGTCTAAACATATTTCCTCTGACTTGGGGATTTCTTCTCAGATTTCTGAAGATGATCATTTCTCTGCAGCTTCTGAGAGTGAGATCTCAGATTCTGACTCAATATCAGACAATCCAATAGTCTGAAGAGGTTAATTTTAGGTTTAAGCTTAAACACTTTCGTTTTCTATTTAAGGAGGTATTAGCTACTTTGGATGTTCCGGAGTTCAAACCTTTGGAAACTCCTAAAATTTCAAAACTAAACAGATTTTATGATATTAAATCCAAGTCTCTGGAATTTTTCCCAGTTCCTGATCGTATGTCTGATATCACCACGAAGGAATGGATTGAAGCCGGGAATTATTTTTTCTCCTTCTCCTAATCTTAAAAAAATGTTTCCTGTCTCTGACTCTATTCTGGAGTTATAGAATACTGTGCCTAAGGTGGATGGAGCTATTTCCACCTTGGCTTAGAGAACTACTATTCCTCTAGAGGAAAGTACCTCTTTCAAGGACCCCATGGATAGAAAATTGGAGGGTTACTTAAGAAGACATATTCTTCAACTCAGTCTTCTTTTGCACCCATTTGCGAGTATTGTAGTGGTCTCTGGAGCTGCCTCCTACTGGTGTGACTCCTTAGCTGATTTGATTTTAGAAGAAACTCATTTGAAGGAGATTCAAAATCGAATAAAGACCTCAAAATTAGCCAATTACTTTATTTGCGATGCTAATATGCAGGTCGTTCGTCTGAGTGCTAAGGCCTCAGGATTTGGTGTCCTGTCTCTCAAGGCCTTATGGCTGTAATCCTGGTCAGCAGACATGGTTTTGAAGTCGAGACTTCTCACTTTACATTTTAAGAGAAAGTCTTTACTTTGCCCTGGTCTTAATTCCATTATATCCACTGTAACTGGTGGAAAAAGAGGCCTTCCTTCCTAAACCCAAGGGTTGTCAATCTAATTTTCGTTCCTTTCCCAACTTCAAAGGATAAAAATCTTCAACTTCATCCAAGCCTAATCAACTCAAAAACTCCTGGAAGCCTAACCAGTCTTGGAACAAGAATAAACAGTCCAAGAAGCCTTCCTCTGACAACAAGTCAGCATGAAGGGGTGGCCCTCGATCCGGTATCGGATCATGTAGGGGGCAGACTGTCCTTTTTTTGAGATGCTTGGATTTGAGACTTTCCAGATCCTTGGGCAGTGGAAGTACTCTCCCAAGGTTACAGGATAGGTTTCAAGTTTTGACCTCCAAGAGGCAGGTTTCTCTTATGAAGACTCTTCAAACCCAGTGAAAAGAGAGGCTTTCTTAAACTGTGTAAATACCTATCTTCCCTAGGAGTGATTGTTCTGGTCCCTCCTGCAGAACAGGGCCTATGGTTTCATTCAAACCTTTAAGTTGTTCCAAAAAAGAAGGGATCCTTTCGCCTTATTCTGGATCTAAAATTTCTTTACAAGTTTCTTAAGGTTCCATCCTTCAAAATAGAAACCCTTAGATCCATTCTTCCTCTGGTCCAGGAGGGTCAGTTTATGACCACTATATACCTGAAGGAAGCATACCTTTATGTTCCTCTCCACAAGGACCATTTTCAATTTCTTTGTTTTTGCCTTTCTAGACAAACATTTTCAATTTGTAGCCCTTCCATTTGGTCTGGCTACAGCTCCCAGAATCTTTACAAAAGTTTTGGGGGCTCTTTTAGCGGTAGCAAGAACTCAAATAATCGCTATGGCTTCATACCTGGACAATATCTTGGATCAGGCTCCATCTTTTCATTTGGAAAGATCTCACACAGACTCTCTGTTGTGTCTTCTTCGCTCTCAAAGGTGGAAGATAAACCTGAACAAGAGTTATATAATTCCAAATACCAGGATTTTCTTTCTGGGGACAATCATAGATTCGGTCTCCATGAAGATCTTCCTGAAACATTTGAGAAAATTTAAACTTCTCTCGACCTGTCTCTCCCTTCAATCCTCTGCACGTCTTTTAGTGGTACAGTGTATGGAAGTAATTGGTCTCGTGGTGGCTACCGTGGACATTATTCCTTTTGCTCGCTTCCATCTGAGACCTCTTCAACTATGTATGCTCAGACAATGGAACAGTGATCATTCAGATCTATCTCAGAGAATTGTCCTAGAAAACCACATGAAAGAATCTCTCTCTTGGTGGCTTTGTCAGGATCATCTGTCAGGCATGTGCTTCTTGAGACCATCTTGGGAGATTGTGACTACAAATGCCAGCCTGATGGGGAGCAGTTTGGGGTTCCTTAAGAGCTCAGGTATCCTGGTTGCCAGAGGAATCTGTTCTCACAATAAACATTCTTGAGTTGAGAGCAATCTACAATGCTCTGGTAGCATGGCCTCAACTGAGTTCTGTCCGATTTCAATTGGACAACATAACATCAGTGGCATATGTCAATCATTAAGGTGGAACTCGAAGTTACCTGGCTATGAAGGAGGTATCTCGCATCCTTCAATGGGCAGAGTATCACAGTTGTCACATTTCACTGATTCACATTCCGGGAGTGGACAACTGGGAAGCGGACAGACTTTCCATCCAAGGGAGTGGGCTCTTCATCCGGAGGTATTCTCAGAAATACCCTCAGGTGGGGTGTTCCAGAAATAGACCTCATTGTCTCTCGCCTCAATACCAAGTTGCCCAGTTACAGATCCAGGTCATTACCGGTCCAGAGTCATAGCCTGCATTAAAAAGGAGCGGGCCTCAGTGATCCTAATTGCTCCATCCTGGCCTCGCAGGACTTGGTTTGCAGATCTTGTGAAAATGTTGTCCTCCCCTCTGTGGAGATTACCGTTAAGGAAGGACCTCCTTCTTCAAGGTCCATTTCTTCACCAAATTCTAGATTCTCTGAGACTGACTGTATGGAGATTGAATGCTTAGTTCTCTCAAAAAGGGGCTTCTCGGATAGGGTTATCGACACTCTTATTCAGGCTCATAAACCCATCACTTATCTGGCGCACCTATCTCTCATGGTGCGGGTCTCAAGGTTTTCATTGGCACAAGGTGAGAGTTCCTCGAATTCTTTTGTTTCTCCAAGAGGGTTTGGAGAAAGGTTTATCTGCTAGTTCTTTAAAGGGTGAGATCTCTGCCCTATCAGTCTTGTTACACAAGAGGTTAGCCAATCTTCATGATGTTCAGTACTTTGTTCAGACCCTGGTCAGAATCAGGTCTGTGTTTAAATGTGTTGCTCCTCCCTGGAGCCTTAATTTGGTTCTTCATGTTCTTCAAAGGGCTCCGTTTGATCCTATGCGTTCTGTAGATACTAAATTTTTATCTTGGGAGGCATGTCCGAACACCGACCAAGGTGGCTGCTTTTTAAAATAGCTGCACGCTGGAGCCGATAAATCCGCTGTGTATCACTCATCGGATTTATAATCAAAGCTATTTCCCAGTGCAGCAGTGATGCCTGGTCCCTATGGAGCAGACCTATATAACTTTTATATGGATTTACTAACTGGCAGACCAGAAATGATGAGGTGTACAGCGGTGGCCTGCTAACGCCTAGACCCTTATTAGCCTTCCCCATTTGCCTGATAAGCCAGGTTCAATAGCTAAAAAAGCTGAATCTAAAATACAGAGAACAATAACCTGGAAAATTAGAACCATTATACTTACATTTAGACCATGGAGCCTAGTCAAACAATACTGCTGAAGACATTGGATCATCATATTTTGTAAACATTTCTCGTGCCTAACAAAGACCTTACATTTGGCATGGGGGAGAGCTAGCGACCCTGAGATACCAAGAGTCCTACTCCTTGCTACAGATGACACGCTGCTCTTACAAGATGATATCAGCCTCAAAGAGCCTATAATACAGGTGACATCAATGAGGATGTTATTCACAGCGCCACCTTCATCGGATAACTACTGCCCCACAATAGTGTAGTAGATGACAACCCTGTAGTGACGGAGAGCGTAGCCGACATTGAGAGGAGAAAAAAGCCCATACCCAACAGTAGATGAAGCAGAGAGTGAGACACCATTCAACCTTTCATGGAGGCAAAACAAAGAAGGAATTTACCAGCAGAAAGTGCGGTCTGGCCAAGTCCCTGATCCTAGGCTGAAACAAGTAAGCTCTGGCAAACTGCTGCAATCCTCCCCGGTACATTGTTCCCAATCCAGTGCCGGGGTGTACTACAGCGTATGCTTTGTAAGCAAGGGACATTTGCACAGAGGGGAATCCTTGCTGTGGGATGTGAGCCACAGCACGGTTTTATCATACCGCACTTATCTCCTAGGTCCAGAATGAGCTAATAGCTGTGGTATCCTGGAAAAATATTTTGTTTATTCTGAGGTACACTTATATATGAAGACCTTCGGTCTGACACAGGAAGTTTCAATGTAGAAGTCTTAACGTTACTTCTTTAAGAGCTATAGATTGTTTTCCCATTCTCACTACTGCATTCTGACCCCATACACTTCTGTTACTTCATTACTCTAGAAGTGTGAAGAGATCTGTGTTACCCTTATGGTGTTTAGTTTGACATCGACAAACTCAGAGGGTTTGCTGTTTTTGTTAAATGTTAAGCATGTATTTATGTTTGGAATACCTACTATGTCCCTATAGCTGCTTTGACATTTCAATATGAATAGGACCATTTATAGTTTTATAAGATAGTCCCTACCCACAACTGCCACAACATAGCTCTTGTTTTAACCCAGATATCATAACTCTGATAGTTTATTAAAGACGTAAGGATGTAACATATCACTACCATAAACTATTGAACCTTCTTAATCCAAGTTGCAGGAAAATTTGTGGAGGATCAAGCCAACTCCTTACATATGTATGTATTTTATATAATATTTTATTATACTCTAAATATTGAAGGCGGGGCTTTATCTAATGATAATTGGTCACTTTAATTCACTATAGTGTGTTGGTGTGCCGTCAGAGGCTGAGATGGCTCACCTTAGTCTATTACCATGACAACTCACATTGGCAATAGTGGGTAATTGTTAATATTACTGAGAATACATTATTCATAATGGTCCTAACCCACTTATTGATATTTGTATATCTGTAGATATGGTATTGTAATCTACCATAGAGTATCTGTGTCTTTGCCTACAAATTATCTGTACATCAATCTAGATGATTTTAGATAACTATATTCCTTACTACTATGACACACTAAGGGGGGTAGTTATCAAGCCGTCAACTTTTCTGCCTTCGCCGGCCCAATACGCCCGCCTACCTTCGCCGCCGCGGACCTGAAAAAATACGCCTAAGTTATCAAAAAAAGCTGTCAAAAAGCCGCGGGGCGATGAGCAGCGGACTGTGAGAGTTATCACTCATCCGATCTCGCTGCTCTTCGGCTGTTTGACAGCTTTATTGCTAGCCTGTCACTAAGCACCCACACTAAACTACACTGTTCTACCCCCTATACCGGCGCCCCCGGAGCCCCCCGCAACTAAATAAAGTTACTAACCCCTAAACTGCCACTCCTAGACCCCGCCGCAACTATTAAAAATGTATTAACCCCTAAACCGCCGCTCCTAGACCCTGCCGCAACTATTAAAAATGTATTAACCCCTAAACCGCCGCTCCTGGACACCGCTGCCACCTACATTATACCTAGTAACCCCTATCCTGCCCCCCCTATACTGCCGCCCTCTGTAATAAAGTTATTAACCCCTATCCTGCTGATCCCGCACCTCGCCGCAAATAAAAAAATTGTTTAACCCCTAAACCGCCGCTCCCTGAACCCGCCGCAACCTATATTAAATTTATTAACTCCTATCCTGCCCCCCCTACACCGTCGGCACCTATAATAAATTTATTAACCCCTATCCTGCCCCCCACTACACCGCCGCCACTGTAATAAAATTATTAACCCCTAAACCTAAGTCTAACACTAACCCTAACACCCCCCTAACTTAAATATTAATTAAATACATCTAAATCATATTTATATTATTAACTAAGTTAATCCTATTTAAAACTAAATACTTACCTATAAAATAAACCCTAATATAGCTACAATATAAATAATAATTATATTGTAGCTATCTTAGGATTTATTTTTATTTTACAGGTACCTTTCAATTTATTTTAACTAGGTACAATAGCTATTAAATAGTTATTAACTATTTAATAGCTTACCTAGCTAAAATAAAGAGAAATTAACCTGTAAAATAAAAACTAACCTAAGTTACAATTACACCTAACACTACACTATACTTTAATAAATTATTCCTATTTAAAACTAAATACTTACCTGTAAAATAAACCCTAATATAGCTACAATATAATTAATAATTACATTGTAGCTATCTTAGGATTTATATTTATTTTACAGGTAACTTTGTATTTATTTTAGCTAGTTAGAATAGTTATTAAATAGTTATTAACTATTTAATAACTACCTAGCTAAAAGAAATACAAAATTACCTGTAAAATAAATCCTAACCTAAGTTACAATTAAACCTAACACTACACTATCATTAAATTAATTAATTAAACTACCTACAAATAACTACAATTAAATACAATTACATAAACTAACTAAAGTACAAAAAATAAAAAAAGCTAAGTTACAAAAAATAAAAAATAAAAGTTACAAACATTTAAAAACATATTACAACAATTTTAAGCTACTTACACCTAATCTAAGCCCCCTAATAAAATAACAAACCCCCCCAAAATAAAAAAATGCCCTACCCTATTCTACATTAAAAAGTAAACAGCTCTTTTGCCTTACCAGCCCTTAAAAGGGCCTTTTGTGGGGGCATGCCCCAAAGTTCAGCTCTTTTGCCTGTAAAAGAAAAATACAACCCCCCCCAACATTAAAACCCACCACCCACATACCCCTAATCTAACCCAAACCCCCCTTAAAATAACCTAACACTAATCCCCTGAAGATCATCCTACCTTTAGTTGTCTTCACTCAGCCGAGCCACTGATGGAACTGAAGAGGACATCCGGACCGGCAGAAGTTATCCTCCAAGGGGCGCTGAAGAAATCTTCCATCGGATGAAGTGATCCTCCAAGCGGCGCTGAAGAAATCTTCCATCCGGGCGAGGTCATCTTCCAAGAGGCGCTGAAGAAGTCTTCTATCCGAGCGAGGTCATCGTCGAAGCCGGGTCTTGAATCTTCATCCCGCCGACGCGGAACATCCTCCTTTCCCGACGAACTACCGATGAATGAAGGCTCCTTTAAGGGACGTCATCCAAGATGGCGTCCCTTCAATTCCGATTGGCTGATAGGATTCTATCAGCCAATCGGAATTAAGGTAGGAAAAATCTGATTGGCTGATGGAATCAGCCAATCAGATTCAAGTTCAATCCGATCAGCCAATCAGATTGAGCTCGCATTCTATTGGCTGTTCCGATCAGCCAATAGAATGCGAGCTCAATCTGATTGGCTGATTGGATCAGCCAATCGGATTGAACTTAAATCTGATTGACTGATTCCATCAGCCAATCAGATTTTTCCTACCTTAATTCCGATTGGCTGATAGAATCCTATCAGCCAATCGGAAATTGAAGGGACGCCATCTTGGATGACGTCCCTTAAAGGAGCCTTCATTCGTCGGTAGTTTGTCGGGAAAGGAGGATGTTCCGCGTCGGCGGGATGAAGATTCAAGACCCGGCTTCGACGATGACCTCGCTCGGATAGAAGACTTCTTCAGCGCCTCTTGGAAGATGACCTCGCCCGGATGGAAGATTTCTTCAGCGCCGCTTGGAGGACACTTCATCGGATGGAAGATTTCTTCAGCGCCCCTTGGAGGATAACTTCTGCCGGTCCGGATGTCCTCTTCAGTTCCATCGGTGGCTCGGCTGAGTGAAGACAACTAAAGTGCGGCACAATCTCACTACTTTTGCTAGTTATCAAAAAACTAGCAGGTACGCTCGGCACTTTTACGGCCCAGCGTACCTGGTTTTCAATCCGCCAGCCTGGAGGCGGCGGATCCCATAGGAATCAATGGGAGTCTGACCATAGCGAAAGTACAAGTTCGCTGATGCCAGACATCCCATTGATTCCTATGGGAGATGTCTACACCTAACACCCTAACATGTACCCCGAGTCTAAACACCCCTAATCTGCCCCCCCTACACCGCCGCAACTAAATAAAGTTATTACCCCCTAAACCGCCGCTCCCGGAGCCCACCGCTGTTCCGATCAGCCAATAGAATGCGAGCTCAATCTGATTGGCTGATTGGATCAGCCAATCGGATTGAACTTGAATCTGATTGGCTGATTCCATCAGCCAATCAGATTTTTCCTACCTTAATTCCGATTGGCTGATAGAATCCTATCAGCCAATCGGAATTGAAGGGACGCCATCTTGGATGACGTCCCTTAAAGGAGCCTTCATTCGTCGGTAGTTTGTCGGGAAAGGAGGATGTTCCGCGTCGGCGGGATGAAGATTCAAGACCCGGCTTCGACGATGACCTCGCCCGGATAGAAGACTTCTTCAGCGCCTCTTGGAAGATGACCTCGCCCGGATGGAAGATTTCTTCAGCGCCGCTTGGAGGATCACTTCATCGGATGGAAGATTTCTTCAGCGCCCCTTGGAGGATAACTTCTGCCGGTCCGGATGTCCTCTTCAGTTCCATCGGTGGCTCGGCTGAGTGAAGACAACTAAAGTGCGGCACAATCTCACTACTTTTGCTAGTTATCAAAAAACTAGCAGGTACGCTCGGCACTTTTACGGCCCAGCGTACCTGGTTTTCAATCCGGATCCCATAGGAATCAATGGGAGTCTGACCATAGCGAAAGTACAAGTTCGCTGATGCCAGACATCCCATTGATTCCTATGGGAGATGTCTACACCTAACACCCTAACATGTACCCCGAGTCTAAACACCCCTAATCTGCCCCCCCTACACCGCCGCAACTAAATAAAGTTATTACCCCCTAAACTGCCGCTCCCGGAGCCCACCGCTGTTCCGATCAGCCAATAGAATGCGAGCTCAATCTGATTGGCTGATTGGATCAGCCAATCGGATTGAACTTGAATCTGATTGGCTGATTCCATCAGCCAATCAGATTTTTCCTACCTTAATTCCGATTGGCTGATAGAATCCTATCAGCCAATCGGAATTGAAGGGACGCCATCTTGGATGACGTCCCTTAAAGGAGCCTTCATTCGTCGGTAGTTTGTCGGGAAAGGAGGATGTTCCGCATCGGCGGGATGAAGATTCAAGACCCGGCTTCGACGATGACCTCGCCCGGATAGAAGACTTCTTCAGCGCCTCTTGGAAGATGACCTCGCCCGGATGGAAGATTTCTTCAGCGCCGCTTGGAGGATCACTTCATCGGATGGAAGATTTCTTCAGCGCCCCTTGGAGGATAACTTCTGCCGGTCCGGATGTCCTCTTCAGTTCCATCGGTGGCTCGGCTGAGTGAAGACAACTAAAGGTAGGATGATCTTCAGGGGATTAGTGTTAGGTTATTTTAAGGGGGGTTTGGGTTAGATTAGGGGTATGTGGGTGGTGGGTTTTAATGTTGGGGGGGTTGTATTTTTCTTTTACAGGCAAAAGAGCTGAACTTTGGGGCATGCCCCCACAAAAGGCCCTTTTAAGGGCTGGTAAGGCAAAAGAGCTGTTTACTTTTTAATGTAGAATAGGGTAGGGCATTTTTTTTATTTAGGGGGGTTAGTTATTTTATTAGGGGGCTTAGATTAGGTGTAAGTAGCTTAAAATTGTTGTAATATGTTTTTAAATGTTTGTAACTTTTATTTTTTATTTTTTGTAACTTAGCTTTTTTTATTTTTTGTACTTTAGTTAGTTTATGTAATTGTATTTAATTGTAGTTATTTGTAGGTAGTTTAATTAATTAATTTAATGATAGTGTAGTGTTAGGTTTAATTGTAACTTAGGTTAGGATTTATTTTACAGGTAATTTTGTATTTCTTTTAGCTAGGTAGTTATTAAATAGTTAATAACCATTTAATAACTATTCTAACTAGCTAAAATAAATACAAAGTTACCTGTAAAATAAATATAAATCCTAAGATAGCTACAATGTAATTATTAATTATATTGTAGCTATATTAGGGTTTATTTTACAGGTAAGTATTTAGTTTTAAATAGGAATAATTTATTAAAGTATAGTGTAGTGTTAGGTGTAATTGTAACTTAGGTTAGTTTTTATTTTACAGGTTAATTTCTCTTTATTTTAGCTAGGTAAGCTATTAAATAGTTAATAACTATTTAATAGCTATTGTACCTAGTTAAAATAAATTGAAAGGTACCTGTAAAATAAAAATAAATCCTAAGATAGCTACAATATAATTATTATTTATATTGTAGCTATATTAGGGTTTATTTTATAGGTAAGTATTTAGTTTTAAATAGGATTAACTTAGTTAATAATATAAATATGATTTAGATGTATTTAATTAATATTTAAGTTAGGGGGGTGTTAGGGTTAGTGTTAGACTTAGGTTTAGGGGTTAATAATTTTATTACAGTGGCGGCGGTGTAGTGGGGGGCAGGATAGGGGTTAATAAATTTAAGATAGGTTGCGGCGGGTTCAGGGAGCGGCGGTTTAGGGTTAAACTATTTATTTGCGGCGAGGTGCGGGATCAGCAGGATAGGGGTTAATAACTTTATTACAGAGGGCGGCGGTATAGGGGGGGGCAGGATAGGGGTTAATAGGTATAATGTAGGTGGCGGTGGGCTCCGGGAGCGGCGGTTTAGGGGTTAAGACATTTATTATAGTTGCGGTGGGCTCCGGGAGCGGCGGTTTAGGGGGTAATAACTTTATTTAGTTGCGGCGGTGTAGGGGGGGCAGATTAGGGGTGTTTAGACTCGGGGTACATGTTAGGGTGTTAGGTGTAGACATCTCCCATAGAAATCAATGGGATGTCTGGCAGCAGCGAACTTGTACTTTCGCTATGGTCAGACTCCCATTGATTCCTATGGGATCCGCCGCCTCCAGGCTGGCGGATTGAAAACCAGGTACGCTGGGCCGTAAAAGTGCCGAGCGTACCTGCTAGTTTTTTGATAACTAGCAAAAGTAGTGAGATTGTGCCGCACTTGTGTGCGGAACATCTGGAGTGACGTAAGAATCGATCTGTGTCGGACGGAGTCTGGCGGATCGAAGCTTACGTCACAAAATTCTACTTTTGCCGGTCTGAAGCCTTTGATAACTAAGGCGAATCAGCCTCGCCACAAATACGCTGCGGAATTCCAGCGTATTTGAGGTTGACGGCTTGATAACTAGGCCCCTAAGGCATCATTCGCAGACTAGATGGTTCTTTAAAAATACCAATAATGATGGTTCCCTTTTTAACATTATGCTTGTTCCCTTAGATCATGGGCCCACAAGTGGTCCTTCTGATCCCTTATACTCCCCTATCTAATTTTGCCCAGGTATTAACAGTTCAAGAGTGACTGATACACTTTAATTAGGGACATTGATTCATTACTATGATTAAACTTTTAAAGAAATATGTTTGTTTATCTGTATATATACTTTATAGAACCAAGATTCACATTTGAGACCCAAGAGTGGTCTCCTACTGTCTATGGTTGCCTTCTCTATCTTAGTAGCTTTCCTACCATAATGAGAGGTCCAAGAATGGCCTCATAGGTTATCTAGAAGGCCTATAGTCCAACTGGCAAAAATTGGATCTTCCAATTATATAACTGTCTCATATCTATGCTATGTTTCTATTGACTGGATATCTTGAAATGATTTCACTGATTAATCTTTATTGACATTTATGTTTTGTATGCCTCAAATTGAATCTCATTAAAAAATATATCTAAAAAAAAAAAAAACATCTTGGAAAGTTTTGTTTTTGTTATCTATCTCTTCCGCTCATAGAGTTTCATAATTATCTGCTTTACAGTGTCACCTGCCTTATCTTATTTTCCATGCAGATAAGGCTGTTCTTCATACTAAAATGGATTTTCTTCCTATGGTTGTTTCTGATTGTGATATAAATCAGGAAAACGTAGTTCCTTCCTTTTGTCCTAATCCTTCTTTTCAGAAGGAACGTCTTCTTCACAACCTGTATGTGGTACATGCTTTAAAGTTCTATCTTCAGCTCATCAGATATTTAAACATGCTTTCCAATTATGGGATCAAATTAGACACAACCCAGTTATATCTCCTAATCCGTCACCTGCACTCGCTGTTTCAGGAGCACTCTTCTGTTTACCAGATTCACATCCTGAAAAATGGTGCAACAGACAGATATTATTAGTGACGGACTTCTATGATAACGACGAATGGCTCTCTCATACTAATTTATGCGTTAAATTCCAAATCCCGCTGAGCCTTAGCTTTGATACATATCGTCTGAGCACACGATTACGTACATGGGGCTACCCAAAGAAAGACCTTCGGCGACCCTCACTATGGGAATCTATGTGGCAACAAGCGTCTAGCATCTCACATCCTCTCTCCCTACACTACAACTTACTTAACAACTCCCAAACCCCACGTAAAATTTCACAGCATGTTGCCTGGGAGAGCTAGGATTCACTACTGATGTCGACTCCTGGCAAGCTAGAATTATGGTAACTAGGAAACTATTACACTGTGCCACCCTCTGGGAACTGCACTATAAAATTCTTTTCCGCTGGCATTTGGTCCCGGCTACATTGCACAGAATTTACAACACCCACACTTCTGACTGTTGGAGGAAATGCGGACACATAGGTACAGCACAACACATTTTGTGGTCCTGCCCAGTCATCCAGCCATTAAGTCTATGCACTTCTTCGCACACTCAGAATTACCATACAGCACACCCCAGAGACAGCCTTACTCCATATGAAGATGCCAAACCTTAGCTGCCCAAATGAAGCCCTTACGATTTATATTCTCATGGCCACGAAGCTAGCCATAGCTAGATCTTAGAGGAAGGAGAAGCCCCCACCACTATCTCAAGTATTATCCATCATCCAGTATATCGGACAAATGGAACAATACTCATATAAAGTTCTAGACAAAACTGAATCTTTTTTTGAGATTTGGTCCCCTTGGCTCTCGAAATTCCCTAACTGGGAAACTACTTGGCCCATTAACCTACCCACCTAGTTCTCTCCACTTCTATAACTCCCTTACACTTTCCCACCCTCTTATACTGTTCCCCACACCTCTCTCCCCCCACCTTGCCCCCACTTTTTTTTTTCTTCTCCCCCCCCCCCCCAGTCCCGGATCACATATTATCGCCCAATACTTCTCTGCAGACTATATGCGGTTAACGTCAAAACCTAAATATATTCATATATATCACTGATTTAACTACTCATTCTGACTGTTTATCGTCATTCTGACAATAAAAAACTTTAATTTAAAAAAAAAAAAAAGTTCTATCTTCAGGCTACAAAGAATTTTAGGCAGTCTTCTGCCTTGTTCGTGGTGTTTGCTGGTAAGGGTCAAAAAGCAACTGCAACTGCTCTCTCTTTTTGGCTGAGGAGTATCATTTGTTTGGCTTATAAGGAAGCTGGACAGCAGTCTCCTGAGAGACTTATGGCTCATTCTATTCGTGCTGTTCTTGATCCTGGTCTTTTAAGAATGAAGCATCCATGGAACAAATCTGTAAGGTGGCTACTTGTTCCTCTTTACATACATTTCTTAATTCTGCTGAGGCTTTCTTTGGGAGAAAGGTTCTTCAAACAGTGGTGCCTTCAGTTTAGGTCCGCCTGCCTTTTATTCTCCCTCCCTATCCATTCTGTGTCCTCTCTGGCTTGGGTATTGGTTATCCAACAGTAATTGAATGGACTTGAGGACTCTCCATGCCATTGGAAAGAAAACAAAATGTATGCTTACCTGATAAATTATTTTCTTTCCTGGCATGGAGAGTCCACAACCCACCATGTAAAGCAGAGGCATAACTAGAAACCACAGGGCCCAGGTGCAAGAATCTAAGAAGGGCTACACACATATGCTTCTTGTCATTTGCTCAAAAATGTTTTCAGCTAGCTCCCAGTTTTTGCTGTTCTGGAACTTACTTCATATCATATATTAAGCACACATAGTTATATGCAAACGGGCATTAATAACAATGTTCTAGTCTAACACAAAAAGCATTTTTTTTTTCTTTTATGTCCCTTTAAAACAGAAAACAACAAATATGTATAGCTTTGTGATTTGTTTCAGACAATGTTCACTGTATGCATTTCTTTTAATGCTTTAAGCAATAGAAGCTGTGTATCTGCGAGTGTTACATAACTCTTCCTTCAGAGTAATTATGACATAATGAAAATCTGCTTTCAGATTTTAATTGCATTATCATCTCCTGTGTTGTTTTAACTAGTGAACAATGAGAACCAGATAAATACGCTTTACAAAACAGTTGTCTACCAACTGACACTCATTTCTTAATATTATCTGACTCACACAGTTTTTGGCTTTAGTAGAAAGAACAATGGAACCTCAATTTGTGAATATGGAGGGTGAAACAGAACAAAATGACTGTGTGAGCGTATTAAAGAGTCATTTACAGGACCATTTGTGAGGTAAGGCACTTTATATAAAAACAACATTTATATTTAATAAAAAAGGTAATAATTATTCTTTAAAAGTAGCTTTGTGAGTCTCACAGGTCCAACAATAGTATATCCAAACACCTTTTCTTTGATAAAGGAGACAACCCTGTCTTGAGCCATTTCGAATTTCAAATGACTCTGAGAGAGTACCGTTTATTCTAATCTGTGCCATAGGGTTTGTGTAAAGAGCTAGAGTTTTTTGAATGAATGAAACACGGAAGTTAAAATGTTGCATTGTCGTGTAAAGGTAGGTCCAGTCTAGTCGGTCAAATGCCTTTTCGGCATCAGTGGATAAAAAGATGATTGAGCTTGAATTTAAGGCAACATATTCAAGGAGGTTAAGAATTTTAACCATATTGTCCTTTGCTTCTCTTTGAGGAATAAAGCCAACCTGGTCTTGATGAATAATTATGGGTAAAATTTGATTTAGGCGAGTGGCTAATATTTTGGCATACATTTTAAGGTTTGCCAGGTTTGGCAAGAACAGAAATATGGGCATAAAGCATGGTGCCTGGAAAAGAATGGTTGTCTGATATGGAGTTAAATAAGGTTGTCAAGTGTGGTAAAAGTTGTTTTATAAAGGTTTTGTAATAAAGACCAGTAAAGCAGTCAGGCCCTGGGGCTTTATTTTGTTTTATTGCTTCAAGTATTTCTGAAGGTTAGACGGGTTGTTCCAATAAATCACTTTGCTCAGGTGAGAGCTGTGGGACTAGGGTATTTTTTTTTTTTCCAACAAGCTTTATTGAGAAAATTAAAGGTTTTACAATTGCCATGGAAAACATCCGGCATAGCATGGTTACATCAATCATAAAAGTAACAAGATCAACTGATATTCAAAGTCCTGTGATGCATGATAAAACTGACCTCATGGATGCATCTCAATGGAACCAAATAGCCTGTGAAAGAAAAATTTTTTTTTTTTTTTTTCAAACCGTGTAGATTCAAAAAACCACTGAACAAATAAATGAATAGTCTACGCTACGCAACATAATTCTAGGGATATGAAGTCTTGCAAATACATATACGCTCAAATAGATAGTTGTCAACAGGGTGAAGAATGTGTGGTAGGATCCAAGTTCCAAAGCACCCAAGAGAGGTGTTCCCTATATGATATCTGAGGTGATTATAATTAAATTGAGCAAGTGCTGGTGTCTCGCTTTTGGTCTTAGCTGGTCGGGGGAGTGATCTGTTGTGTGTGTGTGTGTGAATGTATGTTTCCCAGAATAGCAACATGGCACAATAAAAGTCCATCCTGCTCGTGTTTTGGTAGTGGAATTTTTCTAGGGACAAGAGAAGCGTAACATTTTGTGACCAAGCTTTCTGAGTTGGTACACTGCGCTGTTTCCATAGTCTGGGGATTAGCTGTTTTGCTCCGCTTAACATAATATATAGTAAGACTTGTCTGTATTTACATTTGATCTTGGGATTTTTATTAAATAGAAACGTTAAGGGATTGAAAGGGATGTCTACTGAGAGAGCCTTTTGGATTTCTCTATGGATGTCTCGCCAGAAGGGCTGGATTAAGGGGCAATCCCACCAAATATGCAGGAGTGTCCCATTTAGTTTGCAGTCTCTCCAACATAGTGGGTCTGAGTGGGGGTAAATCTTAGCAAGCCTACTAGGGTAGAGATACCATCTTTCCAAGAGTTTTAAATTTGTTTCTGTGATACTCATTGAAGAGGGTGCCTTTCCCATTTGCTGAAATATAGTTCCCCATGTTTCAGGGGACACCTGGAACCCCAGTTCGGTTTCCCATGCTTTAGTATACTGAGGTAAATTTTTAGAGTGTAGGGCAATTAGGATTTTGTAAATTTTAGAGAGGGTGCCCCTAACTGATTGTGTGGAGTGACATAGTGTCTCAAAAGGATTTAGGCTTCTTATCATGTTAGATTTGTCTTTGTGGCCGGAGAAAAAGTGGGATAGTTGCAGGTACTCGAACCATCTATCAAAGAGGGTTATATGCTTATCTCTTAAGGCTGCTTTGTGTATGACCGTTCCCTTGTCTAGTACTAGGTGACATGGTAACCCCGCTGATAAAGTGTAGGGATCGTCCGTCCATTTCTGCGAAAGTGGAGGAAAGTCGTTGTTATGTAGTAAGGGGGTTAGTGGAGAGGGGATAGTGGATATGCCTCTGTGGGGGTGCGTGAGATGGTCCCAGGAAGAAAGTGTGTCCGATACTAGCGAGGGGGTAGAAGCTGGTAAGATCCTGTGTTGTCTATACGTCCAACACATGGAGCCCAGACTTTTTGACTTAACTAGGTCGTGCTCAAGCTTTACCCATTCTTTGTCTGGGTTATTCTTGCACCAGTCGACCACTCTGGTTAACTGTGCTGCTTGCAGATACAACGAAAGGCTGGGTACACCCAATCCCCCATCATCCCTATTTCTATACATAGTGTTTTTGGCTATTCTGGGACGTCTATGCGCCCAGATAAAGTTATTTATAGTGGATTGCGCGGAATGAATGAACTGTGAGGGTGGTTGTATGGGTAGTGTCTGAAACAAATATAAGAAATGGGGCAGAATGCTCATTTTTAAGGCTTGTATCCTCCCTAGCCATGAGAGGTATTTGTTTCGCCAAGCTCCCATGTCCAATTTTATAGAATCTAAAAGATGCTGGTGGTTTAAGCGGTATAGGGATTCTTTAGAGTTTGTTAGGTTTATTCCCAGGTACTTTATGGAGGTGTGCTTTGATCGAAACTGGTATTGGGTGGTAATCTGTTGGGAAGTCTGTTCAGTTATACCTACACCTAGGAATTCCGATTTCTGCATATTGATTTTGAAGTTGGAGAGGCTACTGTAGGTGTCTAGGACTGGCATTAGGGCCGCGAGGGACTGTAAGGGGGAGGTCAGTGAAAAAAGGATGTCGTCCGCGTAAAGTGTGGATTTATATTGAGTATCTGCTATGTGTATTCCATGGACCCCTTCCTCCTTCCTGACACCGGAGGCCAAAACCTCCATAGCCAAAACAAACAATATGGGGGATAAAGGACAGCCCTGCCTCGTTCCGTTTAGTATTGGGAATGCTTCCGACAGTGTGTCGTTCAATTTGATTCGGGCTTTCGGTAATCGGTATAAGGCAAAGATTTTTTCAATAAGTTTTTCACCCAGGCCAAATCGGTGCAATGTGGATCTAAGAAATACCCAGTCCAGCCTGTCGAAAGCCTTTTCGGCGTCGACGGCCAGAAAGATCGTAGGGATCTTTTGCGCCTGGACTGGGGTATTTTTAAAGGTACTGCTGACAAGATTGTAAGTGGGAATAAGATTCCCTATCTGAAAAGAGGTTGTAAAATCTGTGGTAAAACTTTTTAAATTCTTCTACTATGGATTTGATGTCCTCAAATTGAGTGCCTTGTGAAGAGTTGATTGAGTGAATATATGTTTCTTTCTAATGACACAGTGAGTCCACGGATCATTTCTACTTACTATTGGGAATATCACTCCTGCCCAGCAGGAGGAGGTAAATATCACCTCCCTTCCCTCCAACCCCAGTCATTCTCTTTGCCTACATTAAGAGCAAGGAGGTGGTAAAGTTTAGGTGTCTAGAAGAAGATTCTTCAATCAAGATTTTATTATTTTTCAGCAGTGCAAGTTTGTTCTGCTTTATCCTGGGGTGTGGCTGTAGCCCATGTCAGTCTCTTCAGTAGAGCAGTGGTGGCTTTTAAGCAATTGGGAACTGGTGGGGTATAATCCTCACTGCGCCTCCCAAGTAGTTATTGCTGCCCTAACTTGAAAGCCTGAGTAAGATTACTCAGTCTTTGTCTTTTTTCCACAGGTCCATGTGAGGGAACATGCCTCTCAAACCTAGTGAGCTGCCCTGCTGCCTGGCAGATTGCATGGAGGTAAGTGCCAATTTTATTTTTCTGAGCATTGTAGGAAAAATATGGCACTTTAACACTTCACTTGGATGGGACACAGAGACATTCTCCTTTTGAGTTAAGGGGTTAATGTAGGGCAGTATTTGCAGGCAATGGAGACGAGGAGACATAGGCTCAGTTATGTGTGGTGTGTTTTCACTTGCTCCCGGCTGCTTTACTTCAGAGTACAATTATGCCGGCCAGGAAGTTATTTTTGATACGCCCACGATGGGTGGGGCTAGCTGAGGCAGCAAGGTTTCTGTTGCATGCCTTTTCTCCTTCACTTCCTGTGTTCCGGAGGGGAAACATTCTTGATGCCGGACATCGGTTACAGTGCTCTGAATTGAGTCCGGAATTCTTCTAGCAATATATTCTCTCCAGTATCAGCAGGGCAGGTAGGCACCTCAGCAAAGCTAAGCTGAGGTGTAGAGGCTGTCTGGGGTGTTTGTGAACATTTATTTCCTTTTTTTCCATTGAAAAATAAAGCAGTTACGTTTTAAAGTTTAAAGGGACAGTAATGGTTTGTGTGTGTTAATTTCAGATTAAAATATAAGTATATTTATTTCTAATTTGTTCAATTCTGAGTAAAGATGGACCAAGAGGCCCTGCAAAAGTACCGGCATGTTCCTATCCACAGGGATCATCACAAGTTTCTGAGGTTCGCTTTTCTAGACAAACACTTCCAGTTTGTAGCTCTTCCATTCGGCCTTGCCACAGCTCCCAGAATTTTTTCAAAGGTTCTGGGATCCCTGTTAGCGGTGCTCCGGTTGCGGGGCATTGCAGTGGTGCCTTATCTGGACAACATTCTGGTTCAGGCGCCATCCTTTCAACAAGCAAACTTTCACACAGAGATGTTGTTATCCTTTCTGCTTTCTCATGGGTGGAAGGTAAATTTGGGAAAGAGTTCCTTAATTCCAGCTACAAGGGTAGTGTTCCTGGGAACCATAATAGATTCCCTATCAATGAAAATATTTCTGACAGAGGTCAGAAAATAAAAGATCTTTGACTCTTGTCTGGCCCTTCAGTCCTCTTCTCGGCAGTCAGTAGCTCAATGCATGGAGGTGACCGGTTTGATGGTATCCACCATGGACATCATTCCGTTTGCCTGTTTCCACCTCAGACCTTTAGAGTTATGCATGCTCAGGCAATGGAACAGGGATTATGCAGATCTGTCCCCACAAATTCTTCTGGATCAGGCGACAAGAGACTCTCTTCCTTGGTGGCTGTCCCAGGATCATCTCTTCCAGGGAGCCTGCTTCCGCAGACCCACCTGGGTGATTGTGACAATGGACGCCAGCTTGCTGGGCTGGGGTGCTGTCTGGGGCTCACTAAAGGCTCAGGGGACATGGACTCGGGAGGAGTCTGTTCTACCCATAAACATCCTAGAGCTGAGGGCAACTTTCAATGCTCTTCTGGCCTGGCCTCAATTAGCGTCAGCCCGGTTTATCAGGTTCCAGTCGGACAACATAACTTCAGTGGCTTACATCAATCATCAGGGAGGAACTCGGAGTTCCTTGGCAATGACTGAGGTAGCCAAGATTATTCAGTGGGCAGAGACCCACAACTGCTGTCTTTCTGTAATCCACATTCCAGGAGTGGACAATTGGGAAGCAGATTTTATGAGCAGACAGACTTTTCCAACTTGATTCTCAAATGGGGACAGCCGGATCTCGATCTTATGGCATCTCATCAGAATGCCAAGCTCCCGAGGTACGGATCAAGGTCGAGGGACCCTCAGGCTGTACTGATAGATGCTTTGGCGGTCCATTGGAATTTCAGTCGAGCATACTTATTTCCTCTGTTCGCTCTCCTTCCTCGGGTCATTACTCGAATCAAACAGGAGAGGGCGTCTGTGATCCTCATTGCACCGGCGTGGCCTCGCAGGATCTGGTATGCAGACCTAGTGGAGATGTCATCTCTCCCACCTTGGAGACTCCCACTGCGGAAAGACTTTCTACTTCAAGGGCCCTTCCTTCATCCAAATATCGTTTCTCTCAAGCTGACTGACTGAGTCGGTCATTGAGACCATGATTCAAGCTCATAAATCTGTTACCCGAAAGATTTACTATAAGATATGGCGTAAATATCTTTATTGGTGTGAATCCAGAGGCTACTCTTGGAGTAGAGTACGGATTCCTAGAATTCTGTCCTTTCTCCAGGAAGGTTAGGAGAAGGGTTTATCGGCAAGTAAGTTGAAGGGTCAAATATCTGCCTTGTCTATTTTGTTATATAAGCGTCTGGCGGATGTACCAGATGTATAATTGTTCTGTCAGGGCTTGGTCAGAATCAGACCTATGTTCAAACCTGTTACTCCTCCCTGGAGTCTTAAGTCTTAACCTTGTTCTTAAAGTTCTTCAGCAGGCTCGGTTTGAGCCTATGCATTCCTTAGATATTAAGTTGTTATCTTGGAAAGTTTAATTTCTTGTTGCAATTTGTTCTGCTTGTAGAGTCTCAGAACTCTCAGCGTTGCAGTATGAATCTCATCTTATTTTTCATTCAGATAAGGTAGTTCTGCGTACTTAGTTAGGTTTTCTCCCTAAAGTGGTTTCGGATAGGAACATTAATCAAGAAATTGTTGTTCCTTCCTTGTGTCCTAATCCATCTTCTCATAAAGAATGTCTGTTGCACAACCTAGACATGGTGCGTGCATTGAAATTCTATCTACAGGCGACTAAGGATTTTCGCCAGTCTTCTGCTCTGTTTGTTGTTTTCTCTGGGAAACGTAAGGGTCAGAAAGCTATGGCTACTTATCTTTCTTTGTGGCTGAAGAGTATAATTCGCTTGGCCTATGAAACTGCTGGACAGCAGCCTCCTGAGAAAGTCACGGCTCATTCTACGAGGGCTGTTTCCTCTTCCTGGGCATTCAAAAATGAAGCTTCTGTGGAACAGATTTGCAATGCTGCAACTTGGTCATCTCTTCACACTTTTTCAAAATTCTATAAAATTGATACTTTTTCCTCGGCTGAGGCTTCTTTTGGAAGAAAGGTTCTTCAAGCAGTGGTGCCTTCCATTTTTTAGGTTCCCTGTCTTGTCCCTTCCTTATCATCTGTGTCCTCTAGCTTGGGTATTGATTCCCAATAGTAATTACATATGATCTGTGGACTCACCGTGCCATTAGAAAGAAAATGAAATTTATGCTTACCTGATAAATGTATTTCTTTCTTGACATGGTGAGTCCACGGCCCGTCCTGTTTATTTAGACAGTTTTTTCGTATTACACTTCAGGCACCTCTGCACCTTGTTACTTCCTTTCTCTCTTTTTACTTGGAGGGAAGGGAGGTGATATTTAACAGCTTTGCTGTGGTGCTCTTTGCCTCCTCCTGCTGGGCAGGAGTGATATTCCCAATAGTAATCAGAGATGATCCGTGGACTCACCGTGTCAAGAAAGAAACACATTTATCAGGTAAGCAAACATTTCATTTTTCTGTTGTTATTTTCATTTCCCCGATTTATTTCCCTCTCTATAAAAATTTTGTTGAAGGTTCAGTAACCGTTTCTTAGATTTAATTTGTAATAGGGTGTTCATCTTTTCTCTCTTTTCCTCAAGCTGCTCTAAAATTGTGTGATCTGAGGGGTGGAGCTTATGGGTATAGTCTAATTCTGCAATTTCTGATGCTAACTTTTCCATTTCTACTCTATTTTTCTTTGTCATTTGTGCTTTTGCTTTAATGAATTCACCTCTTATGGTACACTTATGTGCCTCCCATAGAGTGACAATTTTAATCTCAGTAGGTCTATTTATTGAAAAATATGATTTATGTGCTTAGAGAATAATTTTATTTGCTTTTTATCAAGTAATAGAGATTAATCCAGTCTCCACTGAAAGGACTTAAAAGGAGCTGAGGGCCATCTAATAGTGCATGTGACTAAGGAGTGGTCTGTCCATGTAGTATGTTTTATGTTTGATTGTTTAATATAGGATAAGACTAGATGGTCTACTAGAATGTAGTCCAGTCTGGAGTAGTTGCGACTGGGATGTGAGAAAAAAGTAAAGTCTGATTTATGAGGATTCAGGTATCTCCAAGTATCATGGAGCCCGAAGGAGTGAATTTTCTGCCAAATATTTTGGAGATAAGGGTTTTTTGTTCTGGTAACAGGGTTAAAACAGTCAACTAGTGGATTTAGTGGAATATTTAAATCCCTGGCTACAATTAGAGAGCGCTTAGATTCGCTGACCAACGTGTTAGAAACTAAAGTGATAAATTGATCTTGTTGCTTGTTGGGGGCATATCAATTTACTAAAAGTCACTGGTTTTCCAAAAAGGAGACCTCTTAAGCATAAATACCTTCTTTCTTTGTCTGAATCAATACTGGTTTTAGTGAAGGGGATAGATTTTTTAATCAGTATACTAACTCCATTAATTTTCTTGTGAGGGTTAGTGCAATGAAAATGTTGTGGGTACTGAGGAGAAAGATATTTAGGTATGTTCTTAGCTTTAAAGTGAGTTTCTTGAAACATTATAATATGACCACCCCTTTTTTGGAGGTCTAGTATGGCCATTCTTTGTTTATTAGGACAATTCAATCCCTTGGTGTTCTGAGTGAGGATAGTAATCTTGTGGAGAGTACTTACACATTAGTGGAGGAGAAATTGAGAAATGTTGCTGTTGACAGATGACAAGTAACAATTTCTAAGGATGGGTGAAGAGTACAATCAATAAAAAATAAAAACATAAAAGTAAAACAAAAAAGGAAATAAGAGAAAAAACAAATATTATATTACTTAAACAATATACAATGAACATTTTGCCTTACTTACAGTAGAAAATCTCCCAACTGAGTGAGAACAATCAATAACATTTGAGATCTCAACAGGGTAAACCCAACATTTTGTGAATTGAAATATAGGTAAAATCACAAAGATAACCTGTTAAATCTAAGAAGAATAAATATGGTTAAGTAAAGGCTTGTGTACCAAGCTAATGACAAATTACGCTGGAACCTGTATAACAGCAAAGCTTAATGAAACTTCTAAATACATTTTTTCCATCTGTTGAAAACAAAAAGGAGATAAAAAGGATATCAAGAGATGTCTAAATTTCAACCCTTCTCCTCTAGTAGGGAATGTAGTGAGGCAGTTTGCGTTCATGTTTTCTTTTGTTGTACTTGCTTCCATTCCTTTCTCTGCGGCAAGGGAACATGGTCTTCTGATCCGGGATGATCTTTTGGATAAATGAGAGCCTCTTCCAGTTGTGGTAGAGTAATTTCAAGCTCTTTACAGACGTTTTGAATATCTGGTTGATGACCCGTCTGCCCCTCCAGAGAATTATTAGGTGGAAAGGAAAGCCCCATCTGTATGGGATATTCAATTTTCTCAGGAGCATTGTTAGAGGCTTCAGTTCTTTGTGTTTTTAGAGTGTCCTTTGGGATAGGTCAGCAAACATCTGAATATCTAAATTTCGTACTTGATAGGTTGTTGTTCTCTTGCAAGCTTCATCAGCTCTTCTTTCACCTGGAAATTAGTGATGAGACTATAACGTCCAGGTCAGGCGG
The DNA here is from genome assembly GCF_027579735.1 of Bombina bombina. NCBI lineage: Eukaryota > Metazoa > Chordata > Amphibia > Anura > Bombinatoridae > Bombina > Bombina bombina. Next base: position 79,872,988 of record NC_069510.1, on the reverse strand, counting down.
TAGAATAACTTCAGGTATTCCCCTAAGTCTAATGTTAGGACGCCTGCTTCCGTTTTCAGCATCACCCACTTTGTCCTCTAGCTCTAAGATTGTAGAATCTTGTTTTTGTATGAGATTGTGTAGATCAGAAATAACTGTTGCATGTGTGTCTTGAGTATTTTCAAGGGATTCAACTCTGTGACCTATTTCAGAGATATCTTTTTTGAGATCTGAAATTTCATCACAAATGCACTGTTTGACTTGAGAAATTAATGAAGAAAAATCCTTTTTGAAAGGAATAGAATCAAATAAAGCTGTAGAGATGGTGATAGTGCTAGGGGCCTATTTATGAAAGGCCTGTCGGACATGATCCGACATTGCGGATCATGTCCAACAGACCTCGCTGAATGCAGAGAGCAATCCGCTCTCCGCATTGCACCAGCAGCTCTTGTGAACTGCTGGTGCAACGCCGCCCCCTGCAGATTCACGGCCAATTGGCCGTTAGCAGGGGGTGTCGATCAACCCGATCGTATTCGATCGGGTTGAATTGTGGCAATGTCTGTCCGCCACCTCAGAGCAGCCGGACAGGTTATGGAGCAGTGGTCTTTAGACCGCTGCTCCATAACTTGTGTTTCTGGCGAGTCTAAAGGCTTGCCAGAAACACGGGCCCTCAAGCTCCTTACGTAGCTTGATAGATAGGCCCCCTAGAAGCTTGCTCAGAATCAGAGGAGCTTTGAGGGGACTCATGGTCAGGATGTTCTGGGTCAGCTGGGATGGGAGCCCTGGACTCTAGGGTTTTGAAGAAATTGTTCACTGGCGGTGGTGGATTTTTAATTTGTCTGGAACCTCTGCCATGCTTATTGGGCTTATTATGCGACATAATGAAACTTGATCTGGAACTAATCTACCCCTTTTTTTTGCTGAATACAGAGATATGCTGTATGTAATGGATTGCTTTTATTCTGGAAAAAATAGCTTTTTAGCTGAGCTTTGAAGTATATTCCTAAACTTGATCTGTGCCCTTAATATTTAGGGTGTATTTCTATGGCCTGGAGGATTTGATTAGTGTGCTGTAGATGATGAATGTTGCTATAAGATCTCCTTTAGATTTAGCTACATTGCAGATCGATTAACCCCCAAATTAAATTAGGCACAGAAAGTATGCAATCGCCTTGTAGGCGTTATGGGTTGTTATATTTTACATGTGGGCCGTTATTGCATTGTGGCATCTCTTCGCAAATACTAATTTGTGATTTAAAGCGTGTGTGGGAACGCTTACCAATTTATACAGTGTCCCATCCTAATGTGACCTGTGGCTCTTAAATGAAAGTGTGACGTAGGCTCTAGGAAGGAAAGGCTGCGGCCTACTCCGGAGACATTAACACGCCCTCTTCTTCAGCCTACCTGGCACCCAATCCGCCAGAAGTCTCAGCAGATATGCCCAATTTGAGAGCAGTCATGGCTTCGTTGTTGTTTATAATCACTTTTGTATAGCGATCAACATCTCAGTGGGCTTAACTGGATGCGGGCCTGGATGAGCTCTAGCGCGGTCCTTGCTAGAAATGGAGGCTCAGGTTTTCAGGTCCGGTCACCTTTGTGGGCTAAAAGTTTTAATCAGGGACGTTGTCTAGAACATCCTGCGTGTTGAGGGTCTCACATTGCTTGCTGGCTAGTGCCTAAGTCGTCCTCAAACAGAGTGGGCTAAGGATCTCAATCACAAAGCAGCCATCTCCTTGGCTGGCTAGCTCCGCCCTCTGAAACACTTGAGATTTTAACATAAAATGTTTAATTATGTGTAGTAAAAAGCTTTGCACTATATTTGATTATGTTGCCCCCTTTTCCTGTAATTTAATTTCTGCAAGAACTAGAAGTTCATGCTCCAGTCATTAAAAGCCAGTCGTTGTTTGAGTACTGCAACAGCTCATTTATTCTCTAATTGGCCTCTTCGGACAAGAAGAGAGGCAAAACAACTTTAGCAAAGTCTGGATTGGCTCCTTCATACAAGCCAAGTGATCATGTGAATTAGGCAATTGAAAAACAATTGCAGCATACAACATGTTTAAAGGTGATAGTCTACACCAAAATGTTTATTTTTAAAAAAGATAGATAATACTACCCATTCTGCAGCTTTGCACATAACATTGTTATATTAATATACTTTATAACATTTAAAACTCTACATTTTTGCCTGTTTCTAAGCTACTACAGACCACCTCTTATAACAAATTTTTTATTTGCTTTTTTACAAAAGAGACTGCTAATTCATGTGAGCCATATAGATAACATTCTGCTTACTCCTGTGGAGTTGTGCATGACGCAGCACTAATTGGCTAAAATGCATATCAATAGACAATAAATAGTCATGTGATCAAGGGACAGTCTACAGAGGCTTAGATACAAGGTAATCACAGAGGTAAAAAATATATTAATATTTGTTTGTTATGCAAAACTGGGAAATGGTTAATAAAGAGATTATCTATATTTTTATACAATACACATTTTGGATTCCCTTTAATGTGTTCACATTTAGTAGATAATTTAGTTTACTGCAAAATTATAAAAAAGGGTATTGTAATAACAAAGTGTTTGATGTTTCTATAAAGAATAAGGACTAGACTATAAGAACCATTAATGCACACTCTCACCTTGTCCATACACCAGCTAGGGTGCTCTGTATATTCATATAGCAGATGAAACAATAGAAAACTGTCACTCCCTGGATTTTCAAATGTGGCAGTATTTAAAGGGACATGAAACCCACATATTCAGATAGAACATACAATTTTAAACAACTTCCCAATTCACTTCTATTATCACATTTGCTTCATTCTCTTGGTATCCTTTGTGGAAAAAGCAGCAATGCACTACTGTGAGCTAACTGAACATATCACGTGAGCAAATCACATGAGGAATATAAGTGCAACCACCAATTAGCAGCTCCTGAGCCTACCTGAGTATCCCTCTTTCAACAAAGGATACCAAAAGAATGAAGCAAAATAAATTATAGAAGTCAATTGGAAACTTGTTTAAAATTGTACTCTCTATCAGAATCACTCTATCATAAATATGTGGGTTTCATGTCTTTTTAAAGTGATGTTTTAGGAAACAATCTCTCCAAAGTCTGAAGAATAGCAGTGTGTTATCTTTAAATGTTTATTATGTATATATATATATATATATATATATATATATATATATATATATATATATATATATATATATATATATATATATATATATATATATATATACACACACACACACACACACACACACACACATATATATACATACACACACATAGATATATATATCTGTGTCTATTTCTATGGACTGAGCACCTGCGGATTTGCACTGCAAGGGAGTGCAGTGGTTTGATTTATATTGTACCTGTTTCCTTTTTGTTGTACCCTTGACAAAGGTCCAATGTGAGGACCGAAACGTTGGGAATACCGGATTGTACCGGATAATAAAGAATTTATTTGAATAAAGCAAGAGTGCCTGGTTTACTATACAGTGTGTCTATTTCTATGGACTGAGCGCCTGCAGATTTGCACTGCAAGGGAGTGTAGTGGTTTGATTGGGTGCAATGATACAGAGCTATAACCAAATAAAGGGTTGCACTCACAGGACTTCTTCAAAAAATCAAATCAAATTATTGGAACGTTTTCCGGGATAGCATGCTGAGCTGATTAAGGGAATACTATCCCCGAAAACGTTCCAATAAAGTAATTTGATTTTTTGAAGAAGTCCTGTGAGTGTAATCCTTTATTTGGATATAGATTATGAGTTGTATTTGAAGGAATAGAACAAGCGCTGTAGGACCCAAAAGAAAAGATCACTATTAATCTAAAAAACATTTTTTTTGTATAGCAGATGAACAGATATCCTGTTAAGGATTTTTGATCCTGTTCAATTTGGAAATGTTGGACACAGTGAACACTGGCTGCAATCACTTTTTTGAAAACAGCGCTGATGTGCTGAGTCCTGATGCTTAAAAGTCAAAGTTTATTTGTATGTTTAAAAGCATAAAACACAAAAAGAGGATCATACAATATACTAAAACCAAAGATAATTTGTTCTGGGTCTGGGCTGCTGACTGAAACTAACTCGTTGAAAGTATGTAGCAATCAGATTCCAGATCGTTTGGATATCCAGAAAAACGGCAAATTTAAAAAAATATGTTGTTAAAATGAATAGTAAAAATAAAAATATAAAAATGTAAAAATAGTTATTAAACTGATATATGGGGAATATATGATTAGTATACAAAGAAATTTATCAGAGCCTATTTTCCATTTTGTTTTTTAGATGTTTATTTAATTTTATACAAGATCATTTTTTGGTTATTCCGTTTTTTAAAATATTTTTTATATATATTTTACAATTGTTTGACAGAGCAATCTTTGGTGTATTTTTTTTTACTAATAATAAAACTGCTTTAAAAATGGGCTGTACTGCTATTCCATAGTCATTGTTTCATACGTGTATATATTGAAAATATATACACCCTTGTATATATAATTCAAAAAGTATAATATAATATATAATCACAACAGAAATGTACATAATTATACCACTCATAATGTTTATCCAAACAATAGGAATGAACATAGGTTTAGTACAAATGCACATTCAAGTCACAGTTCCCCAAAAAACACTCATCCAAGAATAAAACAGAATAAAACAAGATTACCATTCACAAATGAATACTTCCAACTGGAGGAGAAAAGAACCCAGACAGTTTCATCAAGAAGCATCCACCACATATGACAACAGAATCGAACAACCACATTTGTTAGAAATGCGAGACAGAAACGAGTCCATCCCGGAACATGCCGGATACAACAGTACACGACCACAAAAAAGAAGGTTCGACTATGTGGAAGAGGAAGCAGAGGAGGAATACAACAACAGAAGAAAAAGAACAAATTGGCAGTAAAAGACAATATTCAAATGGAAGGAAACTCAACACCACAACAACAAAAAAACAGTACTTTTCAATCAAATCAATAGAAGAGGAAGTCCTAAAAAAAGGACTTTCCTATGCTCCAACAAAAGGTCCAAATCCTTTTTCTTTATTTATAGACACAAATAAATTCATTAGAAAAATGACCTTACAAAGACATTACACTAAAGAACAGCAAAAAATAAAGAACCACTCGGAAGAAGAAAAAACAAAAAAAATGATGATTCAACCAGAGATTAAATAATACTAACCCAAGGAGACAGAGAAGTTCTAATGAATCTAATGGATCTGGAAAATATAACAGATGAAACAGTAGACCTGGAGATTGAACACAGTCAATTCAAATCAAAATCTATCTTTTACCCTACTTACTCAAAAGGGAAATTTATCAATATATTTGAAGACTTGGTCCTCAATGATCTGGATAAACTCTGTGAATCCTATAACATTAAGAAAAATAATCTTAGCATTAAAGAAAAGGAAGCTTTAAAAACCCTCAGTGAAGATACCACAATTATCTTCAGAGAGGCAGACAAAGGGGGATCAATAGTCATTCAAGACAGGCAGACATATATAGGAGAAGCAATACGTCTACTTTCAGATGTAAAAACATATGAGGTATTGGAAACAGATCCAAATTTCAAAGTCAATGTCCCAGCACACAATGACCCCCTTTGCCAGCCACTCCAGAGACCCACTCCAGTCTATGAATCATCAATCAAAAGAAATCCAAAGAGAGTAGCAGCAAAAATTTGTGTTTATTAGGCACAACACTGTCAGCAACGTTTCGGTATTGCTACCTTATTCATGCTCATGTAGCAATGAATGTAAGGTAGCAATACCGAAACGTTGCTGACAGTGTTGTGCCTAATAAACACAAATTTTTGCTGCTACTCTCTTTGGATTTCTTTTGATTGGAAACAGATCCAACAGAAATTTTCCTAAACAATTATCATCTTCTTCTAAACACAGCAATAAAGAATCAAATATGCACAGAAGGACAATACAAATTCCTTAAAAATTTAAAATCCTAAGATGTCAACATATTATCATCTACCCAAAATACACAAGGCTATAACCAACCCACCGGGCAGGCCAATTATATCTGGCATTGCAAACCTAACAAATAATCTTTCCCAATACGTTGACCATTTTCTTCAATCCTTGGTCCCAAAACTTAGATCACACATCAGGGATACTCCACATCTACTCACAAAATTAGATTAAATAAAATGGGATGCAGAATATGCCTTTGCTACACTCGATTTGTAAGCCTTATACACCTCTATCCCACATAATAAGGGAATAGAAGCTATTGAATACGCCTTAAAAAATGATCTAAACAAAAATCAAAATTTGTTTCCTTTGCAATTCAATAGAATTCATCCTTTCAAGAAATTACTTTTCCTTTGAGGATAAAATCTACATCCAAAAAACAGGCACTGCCATGGGAACAACGTTCGCCCCAAACTTCGCAAATTTGTATATGGGCATGTTCGAGGATCTTACAATATGGCAAAAGAACCGTTTCTCCGAAAATATTATCCATTGGTTCAGATTAATTGATGACATTTTAATAATCTGGAAAGGAGATTTAGTGGTATTTAATGTTTTTGTGGAAATGATTAATCATAATAAATGTAACCTTAAGTTCACTAAGAAATGGGACAAAAATCAAATACATTTCTTAGACATTACTATATTCACTAAAGGTGAGAGAATCAGTACAAAATTATTCACCAAAGAAACAGACACTAATGGCTACCTACATGCTAAGAGTGGCCATCATCCTTAAATGGATAAAAAAACATACCTTTTAGACAATTCCAAAGGATTAAAAGGAACTCCACTGAAACTGATGATTTTGAAGCCTCTTCAACGGTTCTAATAAAAAAATTCAAAGAAAAAGGCTTTAATGATAAAGACATCTCGGAAGCATACAACAAAGTGAAAACTATGGAAAGAAGCACTTTGCTCAAACCAAAGAACAAGATCAAACAATCTACAAACACAGAGTGCATCTAAACAGATTAAAAAAATTCTGAATGGACATTGGAACATTCTAAGAAAAGATCTAGTCCTTGGAAAAAAACTATCCCAGAGACCTCTGGTTAAATATAAAAAGAATCTAAACCTTAAAAACATTTTAGCTCCAACTAAACTAAAAACTAATAAGCCTAAAAAATTGGAGATAAATCAACAACTAGTTAAAGGTTTTTACAAATGTGGAAGAAAAAACTGTGAATGTTGCAAACGGACTAGCAAAAATAAACTGGAAAATAAATGGATCATCAACAACACCACCAAACAAATATCAATTCAATCCTATATGAACTGCAAATCAGAGTTTGTTGTCTATAGAATAAACTGTACATGTAAAAAAATCTACTTTGGTAGAACCAAGAGAATTCTCAAAACCAGACTCCTAGAACATGTAAAAAACATAGAGGGAGAAACATCCAAATATAATCTAAGTAGACATTTTGAGGAATTTCACAAAAAAAATATCCAAACGAATTCACTATTAATATTTAGTGTCCATTATATATTTTTACAATCCATATTTAAATCCACAATCCCACATTTACATCTAATCAATTACTAATTAATTATATATTATTTATTAATTATATATTATACTTTTTGAATTATATATACAAGGGTATATATATTTTCAATATATACACGTATGAAACAATGACTATGGAATAGCAGTACAGCCCATTTTTAAAGTAGTTTTATTATTAGTAAGAAAATACACCAAAGATTGCTCTGTCAAACAGTTGTAAATTATATATAAAAAATATTTAAAAAAAACGGAATAACCAAAAAATGATCTTGTATAAAATTAAATAAACATCTAAAAAACAAAATGGAGGTACTTCCAGTCTCTCAAAATAAATAGAGACCCAGGAAGGAAGTGGATCTATTCTCTGACGAAGTGGGCATAGGACACACGAAATGCGTAAGATATCGCAATACGAGTGATGTCACTTCTGGTTTTCGCAACAAATCCACTTCCGGTTTCTTTGAAACCATTCATGCAGGCGTGTTTTTTGGCGCCTCCATTTTATACACCAACGATTGTGCTTGATAACAGATAAGTCTCACTCGTATTTATTAGATATCAATTGAATATAGGGTTGTTATCACTTCTTGAGCATTTTTTTTTTTTTAGATAATTATTACTCTATTAACAGTTTTACATTTTTGTGCGCACGAAAATAGGCTCTGATAAATTTCTTTGTATACTAATCATATATTCCCCATATATCAGTTTAATAAATATTTTTAAATTTTTATATATTTATTTTTACTATTCATTTTAACAACATTTTTTTAAATTCTCAGTTTTTCTGGATATCCAAACGATCTGGAATCTGACTGCTACATACTTTCAACGAGTTAGTTTCAATCAGCAGCCCAGACCTAGAACAAATTAGCTTTGGTTTTAGTATATTGTATGATCCTCTTTTTGTGTTTTATGCTTTTAGACATACAAATAAACTTTGACTTTTAAGCATCAGGACTCAGCATATCAGCGCTGTTTTCAAAAAAGTGATTGCAGCCAGTGTTCACTGTGTCCAACATTTCCAAATTGAACAGGATCAAAAATCCTTAACAGGATATCTGTTCATCTGCTATACAAAAAAAATAAATAGTTTTTTAGATTAATAGTGATCTTTTCTTTTGGGTCCTACAGCGCTTGTTCTATTCCTTCCAATACAACTCATTTATCATACTTGTTAGTGGTTTCAAGTATACCCTTTAGAACACAGCAGCTCAAAGGTATCCCATACTTTTCCAGCCAGGAATATCCCCTCCAGGCTTTAGACAGCGCTTGATACTTACTTCTCATTCTTATATATATATATATATATATATATATATATATATATATTCCAAATTGATGCACTCCATAAAACAATGTTCATCAGTGCCACGGTGCTGTATAATGGATCCAAATAGTTTAGCAAAAATAAGCACTCATTTATCTTTGCAGTAAAACTTCACATTTAATGTATCAAGATTAAAAATAGAGCATGCTCTATTTTTAATCTTGATACATTAAATGTGAAGTTTTACAGCAAAGACCAATGAGTGCTTATTTTTGCTAATATATAAAAATATATAAAAGGTTTATGATATAACCTCTTGAAAGACTGGGGTTTCAGCACTCGTTTAAATCAAAAAATGACCAAAGCAACACAATTTGCAGTTTAAAAAGATAGTTTTAATTCACGCACCTCGCCGGGTGCCGATATTGTAAATAAATCAACAGATAGTAATATACCAACAACCTGTATCAAAATATTATTAAAAAGTGCATACATGTACTGCACTAAAAATAGGACCGGTCCAAGTGACTAAATAACGCTAGTGGTAAAGAAACTAACACAGTAGTACATATAGCATATGCAAATAAACCACACTAATGATATATATGGAATATATGAGAAACCAGCTGTATAAAACACAGACAAATAGTTTTAGTAAACTGTGTTAGCCGAGTATTTTCATATATGCAATATACGATATATGTACACAGTATAATGCAGTTTGAAAATCAATGAAATAGTATCTAAATATTGCTACTATGATAGTTACAGTAGATAACCACTGTCACGTGGAGATACATAGTCCCAATGTTGCTGATTCAACAGCTCCAATAACATGCATGTACTGTCCGAGTTGTTAGTTCAGTTAAAGCTCTAGAAGTAAACTGTAAAGAGTAAAGCGATAGAGTCACAAAGTGAGCCAAAGCATGTGATTAAGAGCAAAAGTCAAGCGGCTTAGTATGAGACATGCAATGCAGCAAACAGGAGCTTAAGGAGAGTTATAGCAGTAGTACAGTCAAGCGGGTATGCTGGAGGACTTGCGAGTTAATAAACAAATCCCTCTGTCAACTGCAACCACTTGTAATCATAACTTCATGATCTTACAACATAAAAGTGTAAAACAAGGGCACTTATCGGAGATGTAGGAGAACTCCGGGTATGGGCATCCGGGTCCCTCTGTCAACTACACCTTCTGGCGTCCTTCTCCTCTTTCTCCTTTTTTCCTTTTCAAAAATTCGCTTCACTTTTCTTTGTCCAAAACGGTCTGTTTGAACCTCTTAGCACCGATAGTTTTGCTCACAAGAGAATCCAGACTCCAAAGTTTGCTTTACTCCAAGTAGGCGGCTCACCACCACATACCGCTCTGTTCTGTTCGACAACACTGCGTATCAGGTCACGTGGGACCGGTCAGCAAATGCCGACGCGCGTTTCACCCCCACGTCACAAGACAAACGGGGCTTCCTCAGGGCTGTATGTTCTAACATGTGTTGGTTCTACCTTTAAACCAACCTAACTCCGCCCATATGGGAGGTGAAAATATTACAACATATACAAATTTAAATATATATTCAAAAATACTCATCCACTTTTAACAAGTAATAACTATGCGGACAATTTTACAGGTTATAGAATCTCTAAGTTTTAGGTATGGCTATGTAATTAAGTTATTACTTAACAACAGTATAACATTTATGTCACAATATTTACAAGAAGCACGCCATATCTAATCTTTCGTTCATACCTTTGGGACCAATGGTAGAGAGGTTGAAAATACACCTACATTCTTTCTGCAGTAGGACTTTATCATTGCCCCCCCCTACCATTGGTATTCCCTTTATCTATGCCCAGCACTCTCATGCAGTCAGGGCTGCTGTTGTGGAAGGACTCAAAATGCCTAGCCACACTGCTGTTTTTCACCTTGTTCTTTATGTCATCCCTGTGCTCAAGGATTCTGTCTTTCAATATCCTCTTGGTTTTCCCTACATAGAAAGAGGGACAATCGCAATTTAGTAAATATACCACTCCTTCAGTATTGCAGTTGAAGAAAAATTTCAGTTTGTAAACTTTTTCAGTGCAAGCCGAAAAAACTTTAGTTTTTAACATAAATCTGCATGCCACACATTTCTTACATGGGAAATTTCCTATTAATTTCTGTCTAGATAGCCAATTTGTTTGTGGAGTGACAAACTTGCTTTGTACAAGTCTATCTCTTAGGTTAGGGGCTCTTTTTGCCGTGAGTGATGGAAAATGCCCAATTTCTTTGGCCACATTTTCATCATTCAACAGAATCTTCCAATTGTCATTAATAATACGTTTTATTCCATTCCAGTGACAGTTATACCTAGTCACTAGTCTTATGGAACTTGTATTTTCTTTCTCCTTTGGGTAGAGGAGGGATTCTCTATCTGTATCTTTCGCAAAAGTATAGGCATTTTTAAGAATTCTCTTTGGATAACCTCTCGCTCTGAATCTCTCTGTCATGCAAGCAGCATGTTTATCAACTTTGACACGAAAAGAACAATTTCGTTGAAGGCGTAAAAATTGTCCCTTAGGGATCCGTTTCACTAAGTGATAAGGGTGATGACTTTGCACTAGGAGAATGCTATTCGTAGCAGTTTCCTTGCGATAGTTTTCAGTTCTCAATGTGTTATGTTCGACTCGTATGTCAAGATCAAGGAAAGACAGGCCTATTTTGCTAGAATTTACTGTTAAAACAATATTTCTAGAGTTAATATTTAGTTAATCAACGAACTTTTTCAGATCATTTTCTGTTCCTTCCCATATGACAAATACATCGTCCACAAATCGAAGCCATAAGTGGTCTTTCTCATTAAACTCGGGTTTTTGATAGACATCTTCCATCTCCCAAGCTCCTAGGTGTAAACAAGCATATGTGGGGGCACATGTGGCCCCCATTGCTGTCCCCCTAATTTGCTTGTAAGTTTTATTATCAAAAGAGAACACATTATTCTCTAAAACTATTCTCAAAAGGTCAATAACAAAGTCAGTATGCATACTATACGATGGACCCCTTCAGTCAAGAAAATGCTTAGCTGCTTGTATCCCTATATGGTGGGGGATAGAGGAATAAAGTCCCTCTACATCTAATGTAACCAGTAGGGCTTCCTCAGGTATAGATAAGCTGTCTATTTTCCTCAAAAAATCAGCAGTATCAAGGATGTAAGACGGCATAGTACACAGAAAAGGTTTTAAAAAGTGGTCTATGTAATTGCCAAGATTTTCTGCCATACTACCTATCCCAGATATTATGGGACGTCCTGGGGGATTTTTTAAGTTCTTGTGAACTTTAGGTATGCAGTAAAAAACTGGCATGACTGGGTGTTGATTAAATAGATATTTAAATTCAGTTTTACAGATTAAACCATCACTTCTAGCATCATTTAGTTTCCTAAAAATCAGAGACTGTATGTCTGGTGATGGATCATGTATTAGACGCAAATATTGGTCTCTGTTCAATAACTGCCTTTTTACCTCAAGTACATAGCTGGTTTGGTCCCACAGGACTACATTACCACCCTTATCGGCAGATTTGATCACAATATTTTCTGCTGTAATAAGTTCGTTTAAGGCCTTTCTTTCGGATCCAGTTAAATTATCCCCAACTATGCCATTCAAGGGGAAATTACAAATTTCCTTTTCAACTTGCTTTACAAAAATATTGACAACAGGTACAGTGGAAAGTTGTGGCATGAAAGTGGATCTCGGTCTTAGACCAGAAACTATCTTATTTTGGGAGGTAGGGGCACTGTTAGTAAGTAGTTGGCTAGATTCCAAAGTGCCTGATTGTAGCAGATCTTCAAGATCTTGCAAAGCCGACCTGTCTTCTCTGTCTAGACTCAAATCATCAATAATATTCTTTCCCTTCCCTTTGAACATCTGTGATAGAACAATACGTCTAGCAAAAATGTGCAAATCTTTGAGAAATTCGAATTTGTCCAAACCATTTGTTGGACAAAATGATAAACCTTTTTTGAGGACAGTGATATGTGCCTGATTGAGTCTAAAAGAAGACAGGTTAATAATTTGCAGGTCTTGATCTGGACTAATTAAAATCCCCTCCTTCCTCTGTATCTCCGCGTCCGTCCTCTCTGACCCCTCTCCTGACTGAAATCCTGTTGTCGATTCTGCCTGGATGGATATCTCCTTCCTCCATAGTATGAGCTCCCTCCTCCTGTATCTCTTTCTACCCCCTCTTCTCCTATTCCACCAGTAGGTTTCACTACCTGCCCGTTTTTTGAAGTGTGTGTATCTACCTCAACATCAGAGCTATCTGTCCCTGAATCATATGTTCCTTTGTTAGCTTGGTATGTGTAGACACAGTTCTTGCGATAATCTTCATTATCTCTAGCTAGCTTTCTGCTTTTACGTAATTTTATATCAGTTTGTAGTCTAGCTAATTGTTCCTGTATCTCGCTGTTCAGTTTGCCAAAATTAGGGTTATTTTCAAAGGTGTTTACTACCCCTAATGCTTTTTCTGCTAGTTGTTTAGTTTTATCTAATCTTTCTTTGTTCCTAGTGACCATTTTTTTCATTAAGATTATTGAACATTCTGAGAGGTTCCAGTCTTCCAGGAAGTTGTCCCCTCCCTCATCTTCTCTCAGATTAGTGCCCGGATCTAATCTCAATCTAAGGCCTTTGGGTACAATATTGTTTTTAACATAGTTTTCTAGACTTGCAGTTTCAGCTCGCAACAACTTGCTTGACCAAGAGTTTTTTATATTCCTTGAACGCAGAAAAAACATTTAAGGGGTTAGCCTCAGTTTTACTGCCATCAGTAGTACTAGGCACAGATAAGGAGGCTAATAAATCAGCCTCCCATGTTTCATCAGAAAGAACGAAAGCCATCCTGTTAATTTACAAAACCAATCAGCAAAGGTAGCGACGTGTGTGAATGAAAAAACCTCTTTTATTTAGACCAATCAAGTTACAGCAACATCATTCACATAGAATACCAAAATGAGGGAAAACCCAAATCTATTGGTAGAATTAAATTAGAAAAGAAAATAGTGTGAATGGAAACTTGCTATTATAGTGTTGCTAAAAAGTGCTCTAATAGCAGAACACAATTACCCACTTATTTCAAAATTCTATATAAGTGGAATCATAACAACTGGTGCAGACCCATTTATTATTGTATACTATCAATTGCAAAGGAAGAAAAAAGGTTTATGATATAAGCTCTTGAAAGACTGGGGTTTCAGCACTCTTTTAAATCAAAAAATGACCAAAGCAACACAATTTGCAGTTTAAAAAGATAGTTTTAATTCACGCACCTCGCCGGGTGCCGATATGGTAAATAAATCAACAGATAGTAATATACCAACAACCTGTATCAAAATATTATTAAAAAGTGCATACATGTACTGCACTAAAAATAGGACCGGTCCAAGTGACTAAATAACGCTAGTGGTAAAGAAACAGTAGTACATATAGCATATGCAAATAAACCACACTAATGATATATATGGAATATATGAGAAACCAGCTGTATAAAACACAAATAGTTTTAGTAAACTGTGTTAGCCGAGTATTTTCATATATGCAATATACGATATATGTACACAGTATAATGCAGTTTGAAAATCAATGAGAAAGTATCTAAATATTGCTACTATGATAGCTACAGTAGATAACCACTGTCACGTGGAGATACATAGTCCCAATGTTGCTGATTCAACAGCTCCAATAACATGCATGTACTGTCCGAGTTGTTAGTTCAGTTAAAGCTCTAGAAGTAAACTGTAAAGAGTAAAGCGATAGTCACAAAGTGAGCCAAAGCATGTGATTAAGAGCAAAAGTCAAGCGGCTTAGTATGAGACATGCAATGCAGCAAACAGGAGCTTAAGGAGAGTTATAGCAGCAGTACAGTCAAGCGGGTATGCAGGAGGACTTGCGAGTTAATAAACAAATCCCTCTGTCAACTGCAACCACTTGTAATCATAACTTCATGATCTTACAACATAAAAGTGTAAAACAAGGGCACTTATCGGAGATGTAGAACGCCGGGTATGGGCATCCGGGTCCCTCTGTCAACTACACCTTCTGGCATCCTTCTCCTCTTTCTCCTTTTTTCCTTTTCAAAAAGTCGCTTCTGTTTGAACCTCTTAGCACCGATAGTTTTGCTCACAAGAGAATCCAGACTCCAAAGTTTGCTTTACCCCAAGTAGGCGGCTCACCACGGCATACCGCTCTGTTCTGTTCGACAACACTGCGTATCAGGTCACGTGGGACCGGTCAGCCAATGCCGACGCGCATTTCACCCCCATGTCACAAGACAAACGGGGCTTCCTCAGGGCTGTATGTTCTAACATGTGTTGGTTCTACCTTTAAACCAACCTAACTCCGCCCAAAGCCAAATAGCAGCTAGCACAAGACAAATATCGCTATTTAATTGTTAAGAAAACATAACGTTTCGGCCCCTCAAGGAGGCCTTGGTCACATGGCTGTATGTTCTAACATGTGTTGGTTCTACCTTTAAACCAGAGAAGAAAAAGTGATTGGGATAGCGCTATGCAGCTGCGAGTCTTATAAAGTGAAATAAATATATATTAGTTTGGATCTATTTTTATCTGAATATGAAGGTGTCCCTGTTTTGGGTTGTTCAATTATGGGATTACTATTTTGATATATAAGGATCCCCGGTTTATTTTGATCATATAACCTGGATGATAGAGTAATTTCTATATTTTTAAAATAGTCTTATGTCCTATGTTTTTTATATATAAGTATCTTATAGATATTATTATAAAATATGATGTAAAAGAAGAGAGAGGAGCAAGTGCTTTAAGATATATGTATTTTATTCCTATACAGATAAGGTTCTTATCGTATAATAGTTAACAATAAAATCTAACACATAGATGCCGGCATCTAGATTTAAAACCACATTAAAACAGTTTTTTATTTGAAATTTATACTTGTTATATTCTATCAGTATTACTGCTGGTTTTGGACTATAACCGTGGTTTTATGAAAGCAGCTCTGATTGGCAACATCTGATAAAAAACAAAAAGTTTCTATTCCTTGACATACATGTATCGTATATTTTGTTTGTTACAATTACAATTTTTCAGTGCAGATCTAGTTTTACAATATATTAGCTAGATGAGTGTGAATACCACGTATTTTTACTTAGACATTGATATTCCAGGTCTACCTTTAAACCAACCTAACTCCGCCCAAAGCCAAATGGCAGCTAGCACAAGACAAATATCGCCATTTAATTGTTAAGAAAACATAACGTTTCGGCCCCTCAAGGAGGCCTTGGTCACATGAAGCAAGTAACATGCCTGTCTTATGTTCTTAACTATTAAATGGTGATATTTGTAATCTCTTGTGCTGGCTGTCATTGTTTGGGATGTTTAGGATTGACACCGGATCCTGTCCTACAACACTGTCTACTGTATGTATACATATATATATATATATATATATATATATATATATATATCAGTGATGTGCAGTCACTAGAGGCAGGTGAGGCAGGGCTTCACCTCTCATATGGGCAAAAATATATATATATATATATATATATATATATATATATTTTTTTTTATTTAAATTTTATTATACAAAAAAGAAAGAAGACAAATACAAACAACACACACATAACACACATTTCTCCATGCATGGAGGTTACAGCATAAAAGAAAAATATATAAGAAGAGACAAAAGCCCAATAGCCAAGACCCTTTCCCGGACAACTCAATAATAATAATAAAAAGAAAAAGAAAAAAAAAAAAGGGTAGTAGTAAGGAAGAATATTCCCTCTCTCCTCCACCCCCCCCGCATCCCCCAACCCCCACCCCCAATCTAATTTAATGTTGATGATTTGTTCTATATATTGTACGAAGTCATTTCCCTGGAGGCCCACGAAAACTCTCCACCTTCTACAGAATTTCTCTCCTGAGGGCCCCTCCAATTTTGATTCATATGCTGCCTTGATAGATGAGTCTGATAATGCTTTCCTCACTTCTGGGATAGTGGGTGTCTTATAAGAAATCCAATATTTAAAGAGAAGTGTTCTAGTAATTATTAATGCTATTAGTATAAAGTCAACATCCTTATCCCAAGCGCTGTGGGATCTTAAAAAAAAGAATAGAGTCTCGTGATAGCTGGATCTTTTTCTTTACTATATTAGAGAGAAAATATTCTACCTTCATCCAAAATTGATTTACCTTAGGAATCAAGTCAGGGTCTTGAAAGTGGCATTTACAACAGATATTACACACATTTTTGTTCCACTTAGCCACTCTCCGAGGAATTAAATAATCTCTGTGTATCACCCTAAATTAAATTTCCCTATAATAAGACAAAGAAAACAACCTCTGTGCAGTCTTCACACTCTTTAAGAGTATTGTCTCAAGATCAGGAGAATCAACCTGTGTTAGCCACTGGGAAGTAAAATCTGCTAGAACCGATGTTTCTTCCAGGGATACCAAAAATTTATAGATAAAGGATAATAATCCCTTCCTAACCTTTACCAGATCAACCAACGGATGTTGTTCCCACATCTGGGGATCCAAGTTCACTAGTTTAAGAATATAGCCTTTTACTTGAATAAAATAGAATATATGTTTTTTTCTGAGCTTCCGGGAAAATCACTTGAAATCTATCAAATGTGTAGACTTTATTTAACTCAGAGTCATAGAAGTCTTTCACTATAAGTGGTCTTCCTGGTGACCATTTTTTAAAAGTGTCCACCATATTGCCTAAAGGGAAGTGTGTATTGCCAGTTATCGGCAACCATTTTGAAATATTCTGCCTCATTCCAACCGACTTAGTTAACCTTCTCCAGACTATTATTATATCTCTATACAGAGGGTGATCCAATAATCTCTTTCCTAATTCTTTATTTGAAGCGAACAAAATATAATTTAAGGAGAGCGGGGCACAGACTTAATTCTCGAGAATCTCATCCGAGTATACAAAAGATCTTGTTAGCCAATCCATAGGGAATCTTAAAATGGCAGCCTGATTATATCTCTCTAGATCGGGTAGAGCGAGCCCGCCTTTAAAATAAGGTTGATATAACTTGGCTAGTTTCAGTCTTGGCTTTCTCCCGCTCCAAAGAAACGCTCTCAGAGCTTGATTAAAGAGACGTAGATCAGCCTTATTTATTAAAAGAGGAAACATCCTCAAAGTGTACAGAATCTTAGGGACAATAAACATCTTATAGAGAGCTATCTTACCTGTCAGTGAAACCGGGAGTGAGACCCATGATTTTAATGTTTCTCTGCTATCCCTCAGTACTGATGCAAAGTTATCTTTATACCAATCTGCTGTATTAGCAGAGATCTTCAACCCCAGATATTCCAGCGAATTCGTTTCTATGAACTGAAAGGGTTGTGCTTCCCCTGGATCGTGCTTTAGCCACAAGATTTTAGACTTCAAGAGGTTTGTTTTATACCCTGAGGCTCTACCATATTGTTTGAGCAGATTGATAATTGCACCAATCTGTTTTCTTGGCTCGGCAACAAATAGCAGAAGATCATCTGCGAATAGAGCAGTTTTAAATTTTACCTGGTCTATATTTATTCCGATCAACATATTTCTTAATTTGATAGCCAGAGGTTCTATTATAAGATCAAACAATAACGGAGACATCGGGCATCCCTGACGGGTGCCTCTAGTTAGCATAAATGAGTTAGACATGGAGTTATTAATCAACAAAGAGGCCTTAATATCTGAATATACCTTAACGATAAAATCCCTAAAGAGGCCCCTAAATCCAAATCTCTCTAGGACCTGGATCAAGAAGGGCCACTCCACCCTGTCGAAGGCCTTCTCTGCATCCAAGGATAGCAGGAAGGCCTCCGGCAGGGCAGTCTCCCCCAAACCGCTTGATGACCTGTAGAATTTTCCTTACATTAAATTCAGACGCTCTCCCCATAACGAAGCCTGCCTGGTCCTGATGCACTAACGCTGGTAGCAAAGATTTCAGTCTTTCCGCCAGAAGCTTCATCAGTATTTTGTAATCAAGGCCGAGAAGCGAAATGGGCCTATATGAAGTCATATCCAATGGATCTTTATTGATCTTTGGAATTAGGATTATATTAGCCCTCTTAAAGTTCTCCGAAATTTGTTTATCTGTTCCATAATATGTATTATAAAGATCGGTCAGTACCGGGCCAATCTCTGTTCGCAAGATTTGATAGAATTCGACCGGTAAGCAGTCTGGGCCAGGAGCTTTTCCTCTAGCCATTGAATTAATGGTTCTTTGTATTTCCCTCTCTGTTATTGGTCGATTCAGACCCTCACTATCCTCTCCTGTAATTTTTGGGAAATTAATATCTTCCAAAAAAATGTTTAATGTCTTCTGAGTCCGGACATTGCGATGTATATAAGTTAGTGTAAAACCTCTGAAATAATTGCAGTATTTGACCTTGATCTGTGTGTACTTGGTCCTTCTCTCTAATTGCTGCTATTGATTTCCTTCTAGACTGTCTTTTAAACAGAGAGGCCATATATTTGCCAACTTTATTTCCATATTTAGCAAATCTAGCACTACTCTTATATGAGAGTACCTGTGCCTCTCCCATAAGGAACGTCTCTCTTTCTTTCTTTGCCTGGAAGTAATTATCTGTATTCAATTTACATGGTCTTTCCCTAAACAAGATATATGCCTCCCTTACTTTATCTAGATCTTTCCTCATGTTCTCTTTCTTTACCTTTGCCACATAATTAGAGATTTCCGCTTTCAGATAGGCTTTAGCAGCTTCCCAAAAAAGCTGGACATCCCCTCTGCAATGGCTGTTAAACGAGCTATAGTCTTCCCACGCTTTAATTAAAAAATCTTTAAAGTTGGTGGAATCTCGCAGGTAAGCTGGAAAGAAAAAAGAATTAAATGAGAACTTCCTCTTTCCTGCGATAAAGTAACCGGAGCGTGATCTGATAAACTAAAATCTCCAATGCTACATTTCTCGACTTTAGAGACTAATACGTCTGAAATCAGAAAAAGATCTAACCTTGATAACGTATTGTGAGTTTTAGAGCAACACGTATATTCAAGACTATTTGGATTCAATAATCTCCATATATCAACTAATTTTAGTGAGTTATGAAGTAGATTAAATATTTTCTTCTCGAAGTTCAATTGAGCAGATTTGAATTTAGTCTCCCCACTCCGAGCCCCTACTTTCCTTCTATCCAAGTATGAGTTTGGTGTGACATTAAAATCCCCCACCAGTACTATCTTAGCTTTAGGGAATCTAAACATCTTCTTCACTAATAAATTCCAAAATTTCTCATTAGAGATATTATGACCATAAATGTTAACCAACAGGTATTCTTCCCCCTCAGTAGAAAACCTAATGATGAAATATGTTCCCTCACTATCTTGAGAGATACTAAGAATTTTATATTCCAACCTTGTGTGGAAAAGAACCATCACTCCTCTAGACGCTTTCGTATATGATGAAAAGAAAGATTCTCCCAGCCAGCGAGCTCTGATCTTTCTATGCTCTTTATCTGATAGGTGGGTTTCCTGTAGACACACTATATCGAAATCTTTTTTCCCTAGTAGGTTCAAGATTGCTTTCCTCTTTATAGGGGAGTGTATCCCCCCTATGTTCCAAGTCAGTATTTTAACCATCTAGCTTATATGAGGGAATCATCGGAGAGGACGACAGGGGAGAGGGGAGGGACAGGAGAGGAGAGGGAAAAAGGGAGAAGAGGAGAGAGGAAAAAAAAAAAAATAAAAAATAAAAAAATAAAAAAATTGTGTTTTAACCCCTTGTGAACAGAATTGTACCTTATTTTACCCATAACTATAATGTATTTCTATCTGTACAGATACTAGTGAAACTTTTAGGCATATACACAATCCTTCTCTACTTAGAGGAGTAGGCTTGTTTCTCATTCGTCCTAATATTACAGTGATAAACAACATTTCACAAGCATCAAACCAGAAATATATAAACCACCTGTGTTCAACATCATATATTACTTGATACATAGCTATAAATTCTTTATAAGTGTATATAGAAAAAGAGGGCAAAAAAGTATATTGCCCTTTGTGATCAAAATATTGTAATAAAAAAAAAAAAAAAAAAAGGAAAAAATATAAATTGTGTTTTGACCCCTTGTGAACAGAATCGTACCTTATTTTACCCATAACTATAATGTCTTTCTATCTATACAGATACTAATGAAACTCTTAGTCATATACACAATTTTTCTCTATTTAGAGAAGTAGGCTTATTTCTCATTCGTCCTAATATTACAGTGATAAACAACAATTCACAAACCAGAAATATATAAACCACCTGTGTTCAACATCATATATTACTTGATACATAGCTTTAAGCATGTACACAATCTTTTCTCTACTTAAAGGAGTAACCTTGTTCCTTATTTGTCCTAGTATTACAGTGATACACATCATTATGCAAACATCAAAACAAAAATATATAAACCCCATGTGTTCAACCTCATATGTTACTCGATACATAACTATAGTTTCTTTATATTGCCCTATAGGCATAAAAAAAAAAAAAAATATAAACAATTACTTCATATTTGAGAAAAAACATTTACTTAAAAAAAAAAAAAAAAAGGGGAAAAAATTGATCTCTTGAGCAAACTCAAAGAGTTGGGCTCCCGCTGTGTTGCGCTACGTGCTGTTGTCACAGCGCACCTCCCCTGGACACCCCAAATATATTTTTTTATAGGCTTTAAAAAAAAAATATTGCAATTTTTTTTCCAGCATTTTTTTTTCCCACAGCTATATGTTTTGCAATGGAGAGACACAAGCAGGTCTGCCCTCCATTACACAACATGCTGTGCCACCTACTGGATGAAAGTGGTTAAGATCATTGCATGACCAATAAGTACTAATTTGAGACAGGCCTCTTTGGGATGACCCAATCCAGTAAGAGGCATCAGTCAGGGGAATTTATGGTTGGGGCTGGATGTTAAATCATATAAAACAAAACAAAAACAGAAAAAAACTACTTTCATTTATTTTGTTGCTGCCGCCCTGTGCAGCTGCCAACTTTTCCAGTGAAAAAGAGAGTTCAGTACTTCCCCTCCAAGTGCAGTGGAATGTTCCACTGTCACTTCCTTACAGAGCAGGAAGAGATGCAGAGAGAGCAGTGTTTTAGCCACATTTTATTAAAGTAAGTTCTGCAACCTTAGATTTTGCTGAAAGGGATTCTTCTGTTAGTGAAAATGATAATTTAATGAATGTGGTTTAGTGTTTTTTGTTTTTTTACTCTTTTACAGCAGTTTAAGGATCGTTTCTTCTGTTAAGTGTGATCAGTCCACGGGTCATCATTACTTCTGGGATATTACTCCTCCCCAACAGGAAGTGCAAGAGGATTCACCCAGCAGAGCTGTATATAGCTCCTCCCCTCTACGTCACTCCCAGTCATTCTCTTGCACCCAACGACTAGATAGGATGTGTGAGAGGACTATGGTGATTATACTTAGTTTTATATCTTCAATCAAAAGTTTGTTATTTTAAAATAGCACCGGAGTGTGTTATTATCTCTCTGGCAGAGTTTGAAGAAGAATCTACCAGAGTTTTTGTTATGATTTTAGCCGGAGTAGTTAAGATCATATTGCTGTTTCTCGGCCATCTGAGGAGAGGTAAACTTCAGATCAGGGGACAGCGGGCAGATGAATCTGCATAGAGGTATGTAGCAGTTTTTATTTTCTGACAATGGAATTGATGAGAAAATCCTGCCATACCGTTATAATGTCATGTATGTATACTTTACACTTCAGTATTCTGGGGAATGGTACTTCACTAGAATTACACTGTATGAAATACATAAAGCTGTTTAATAACTAGAGATTATGTTTAACGTTTTTGCTGGAATGTAAAATCGTTTTCATTTGCTGAGGTACTGAGTGAATAAATGTTTGGGCACTATTTTTCCACTTGGCAGTTGCTTAATCTGTTTTCTGACAGTTTCTGTTCTCCCTCACTGCTGTGTGTGAGGGGGAGGGGCCGTTTTTTGGCGCTTTTACTACGCATCAAATATTTCAGTCAGCAACTCATTGTATTCCCTGCATGATCCGGTTCATCTCTACAGAGCTCAGGGGTCTTCAAAACTTATTTTGAGGGAGGTAATTTCTCTCAGCAGAGCTGTGAGAATTATAGTTTGACTGAGATAAAAAACGTTTATTCTGTAATTTGTTTCCTGCTTTCAGAATTTGTGCGTGATATTGTAGCGCCGAGTACATCTGGGCGGCCATTACAAATCACATTACAGGATATGGCTACTGTTATGACTGAGGTTTTGGCTAAATTACCAGAACTAAGAGGTAAGCGTGATCACTCTGGGGTGAGAACAGAGTGCGCTGATAATATTAGGGCCATGTCAGACACTGCGTCACAGGTGGCAGAACATGAGGACGGAGAACTTCATTCTGTGGGTGACGGTTCTGATCCAAACAGACTGGATTCAGATATTTCAAATTTTAAATTTAAACTGGAAAACCTCCGTGTATTACTAGGGGAGGTGTTAGCGGCTCTGAATGATTGTAACACAGTTGCAATACCAGAGAAAATGTGTAGGTTGGATAAATATTTTGCGGTACCGACGAGTACTGAGGTTTTTCCTATACCTAAGAGACTTACTGAAATTGTTACTAAGGAGTGGGATAGACCCGGTGTGCCGTTCTCACCCCCTCCGATATTTAGAAAAATGTTTCCAATAGACGCCACCACAAGGGACTTATGGCAAACGGTCCCTAAGGTGGAGGGAGCAGTTTCTACCTTAGCTAAGCGTACCACTATCCCGGTGGAGGATAGCTGTGCTTTTTCAGATCCAATGGATAAAAAGTTAGAGGGTTACCTTAAGAAAATGTTTGTTCAACAAGGTTTTATATTGCAACCCCTTGCATGCATTGCGCCGATCACGGCTGCAGCGGCATTCTGGATTGAGTCTCTGGAAGAGAACATTGGTTCAGCTACTCTGGACGACCTTACGGACAGGCTTAGAGTCCTTAAACTAGCTAATTCTTTCATTTCGGAGGCCGTAGTACATCTTACTAAACTTACGGCGAAAAATTCAGGATTCGCCATTCAGGCACGCAGGGCGCTGTGGCTAAAATCCTGGTCAGCTGATGTTACTTCTAAGTCTAAATTGCTTAATATACCTTTCAAAGGGCAGACCTTATTCGGGCCCGGGTTGAAAGAGATTATCGCTGACATTACAGGAGGTAAAGGCCATGCCCTGCCTCAGGACAAAGCCAAAGCCAAGACTAGACAGTCTAATTTTCGTTCCTTTCGTAATTTCAAAGCAGGGGCAGCATCAACTTCCTCTGCACCAAAACAGGAAGGAGCTGTTGCTCGCTACAGACAAGGCTGGAAACCTAACCAGTCCTGGAACAAGGGCAAGCAGACTAGGAAACCTGCTGCTGCCCCTAAAACAGCATGAATTGAGGGCCCCCGATCCGGGATCGGATCTAGTGGGGGGCAGACTTTCTCTCTTCGCCCAGGCTTGGGCAAGAGATGTTCAGGATCCCTGGGCGCTAGAGATAATATCTCAGGGATACCTACTGGACTTCAAATACTCTCCTCCAAGAGAGAGATTTCATCTGTCAAGATTGTCAACAATCCAGACAAAGAAAGAGGCGTTTCTACGCTGCGTACAAGAGCTCTTGTTAATGGGAGTAATCCATCCAGTTCCACGATCGGAACAGGGACAGGGGTTTTACTCAAATCTGTTTGTGGTTCCCAAAAAAGAGGGAACTTTCAGACCAATCCTGGACTTAAAGATCCTAAACAAATTCCTAAGAGTTCCATCGTTCAAGATGGAGACTATTCGGACAATTTTACCTATGATCCAAGAGGGTCAGTACTTGACCACTGTAGATTTAAAAGATGCTTACCTTCACATACCGATTCACAAAGATCATTATCGGTACCTAAGGTTTGCCTTCCTAGACAGGCATTACCAGTTTGTGGCTCTTCCATTCGGATTGGCTACAGCTCCAAGAATCTTCACAAAGGTTCTGGGTGCTCTTCTGGCGGTACTAAGACCGCGGGGAATCTCGGTAGCTCCTTACCTAGACGACATTCTGATACAAGCTTCAAGCTTTCAAACTGCCAAGTCTCATACAGAGTTAGTGCTGGCATTTCTAAGGTCACATGGATGGAAGGTGAACGAAAAGAAAAGTTCACTCGTTCCACTCACAAGAGTTCCCTTCCTGGGGACTCTTATAGATTCTGTAGAAATGAAGATTTACCTGACAGAGGACAGGCTAACAAGACTTCAAAGTGCTTGCCGCACCCTTCATTCCATTCAACACCCGTCAGTGGCTCAATGCATGGAGGTAATCGGCTTAATGGTAGCGGCAATGGACATAGTACCCTTTGCACGCTTACACCTCAGACCACTGCAACTGTGCATGCTAAGTCAGTGGAATGGGGATTACTCAGACGTATCCCCTTCTCTGAATCTGGATCAAGAGACCAGAAATTCTCTTCTATGGTGGCTTTCTCGGCCACATCTGTCCAGGGGGATGCCATTCAGCAGACCAGACTGGACAATTGTAACAACAGACGCCAGCCTTCTAGGTTGGGGTGCCGTCTGGAATTCTCTGAAGGCTCAGGGACAATGGAGTCAGGAGGAGAGTCTCCTGCCAATAAACATTCTGGAATTGAGAGCAGTTCTCAATGCCCTCCTGGCTTGGCCCCAGTTGACAACTCGGGGGTTCATCAGGTTTCAGTCGGACAACATCACGACTGTAGCTTACATCAACCATCAGGGAGGGACAAGAAGCTCCCTAGCTATGATGGAAGTATCAAAGATAATTCGCTGGGCAGAGTCTCACTCTTGCCACCTGTCAGCAATCCACATCCCGGGAGTGGAGAACTGGGAGGCGGATTTCTTAAGTCGTCAGACTTTTCATCCGCGGGAGTGGGAACTTCATCCGGAGGTCTTTGCCCAAATACTTCGACGTTGGGGCAAACCAGAGATAGATCTCATGGCGTCTCGACAGAACGCCAAGCTTCCTCGTTACGGGTCCAGATCCAGGGATCCAGGAGCAGTCCTGATAGATGCTCTGACAGCACCTTGGGACTTCAGGATGGCTTACGTGTTTCCACCCTTCCCGTTGCTTCCTCGATTGATTGCCAGAATCAAACAAGAGAGAGCATCAGTGATTCTAATAGCACCTGCGTGGCCACGCAGGACTTGGTATGCAGACCTGGTGGACATGTCATCCTGTCCACCTTGGTCTCTACCTCTGAAACAGGACCTTCTGATACAGGGTCCCTTCAAACATCAAAATCTAACTTCTCTGAAGCTGACTGCTTGGAAATTGAACGCTTGATTTTATCAAGACGTGGGTTTTCTGAGTCAGTTATTGATACCTTAATACAGGCTAGGAAACCTGTTACCAGAAAGATTTACCATAAGATATGGCGTAAATACCTATATTGGTGTGAATCCAAAGGTTACTCTTGGAGTAAGGTTAGGATTCCTAGGATAGTGTCTTTTCTACAAGAAGGTTTAGAAAAGGGTTTATCTGCTAGTTCATTAAAGGGACAGATCTCAGCTCTGTCCATTCTGTTACACAAACGTCCTGTTACACAAAGAAGTTCCTGACGTCCAGGCTTTTTGTCAGGCTTTGGCCAGGATTAAGCCTGTGTTTAAAACTGTTGCTCCACCATGGAGTTTAAACCTTGTTCTTAATGTTTTACAGGGCGTTCCGTTTGAACCCCTTCATTCCATTGATATAAAGTTGTTATCTTGGAAAGTTCTATTTTTAATGGCTATTTCCTCGGCTCGAAGAGTCTCTGAATTATCAGCCTTACATTGTGATTCTCCTTATTTGATTTTTCATTCGGATAAGGTTGTCCTGCGTACTAAACCTGGGTTCTTACCTAAGGTAGTTACTAACAGGAATATCAATCAAGAGATTGTTGTTCCTTCTTTATGCCCAAATCCTTCTTCAAAGAAGGAACGTCTACTGCACAACCTGGATGTAGTCCGTGCTCTAAAATTTTACTTACAGGCAACTAAGGAATTTCGACAAACGTCTTCTCTGTTTGTCATTTACTCTGGGCAGAGGAGAGGTCAAAAAGCTTCCGCTACCTCTCTTTCTTTTTGGCTTCGTAGCATAATTCGTTTAGCTTATGAGACTGCTGGACAGCAGCCTCCTGAAAGAATTACAGCTCATTCTACTAGAGCTGTGGCTTCCACTTGGGCCTTCAAGAATGAGGCCTCTGTTGAACAGATTTGCAAGGCTGCAATTTGGTCTTCGCTTCATACTTTTTCCAAATTTTACAAATTTGACACTTTTGCTTCATCGGAGGCTATTTTTGGGAGAAAGGTTCTTCAGGCAGTGGTTCCTTCTGTATAAAGAGCCTGCCTATCCCTCCCGTCATCCGTGTACTTTTGCTTTGGTATTGGTATCCCAGAAGTAATGATGACCCGTGGACTGATCACACTTAACAGAAGAAAACATAATTTATGCTTACCTGATAAATTCCTTTCTTCTTTTGTGTGATCTGTCCACGGCCCGCCCTGTTTTTAAGGCAGGTAAATATTTTTTAATTTATACTCCAGTCACCACTTCACCCTTGGCTTTTCCTTTCTCGTTGGTCCTTGGTCGAATGACTGGGAGTGACGTAGAGGGGAGGAGCTATATACAGCTCTGCTGGGTGAATCCTCTTGCACTTCCTGTTGGGGAGGAGTAATATCCCAGAAGTAATGATGACCCGTGGACTGATCACACTACAGAAGAAAGGAATTTATCAGGTAAGCATAAATTATGTTTTTTGTATTTTGTTTACTCAAACATTACAAGATAGACCAAAAGCATGGTAATGTAAAATGAAACCAAGCAGTTTAGAATGAGTTATAGCAAATATTCTCCATGGCTCATGTAGCTATAGTATTTGATTTAAACCAGGGATTCCTTAGGTGTATGTTGGACAACCCTGATGTAGACAACAAATAATAATTTATTAATGCTCCTATTCATATGTGCTGTTCTGTTTCAGATTTTTAAAATAGATTGTAGACTATTAGCATTTGATAGTCACTTAAAATAAACTACTTAAACATTCAGTGGTGCCTCCCCCATTTCAGTGCTCCATCTCTCCCCACTTATGTGCCTCTCTCCTCCCTCTGTCTCCCTCTCTCACCACTTATGTGTCTCACTCCCCTCTGTCTCCCTCTCTCACCACTTATGTGTCTCACTCCCCTCTGTCTCCCTCTCTCACCACTTATGTGTCTCACTCCCCTCTGTCTCCCTCACTCCCCTCTATGTCTCTCTGTCTCCCTCACTCCCCTCTGTGTCTCTCTGTCTCCCTCACTCCCCTCTGTGTCTCTCTGTCTCCCTCACTCCCCTCTGTGTCTCTCTGTCTCCCTCACTCCCCTCTGTGTCTCTCTGTCTCCCTCACTCCCCTCTGTCTCCCTCACTCCCCTCTGTCTCCCTCACTCCCCTCTGCCTCCCTCACTCCCCTCTGCCTCCCTCACTCCCCTCTGCCTCCCTCACTCCCCTCTGCCTCCCTCACTCCCCTCTGCCTCCCTCACTCCCCTCTGCCTCCCTCACTCCCCTACTCCCCTCTGCCTCCCTCACTCCCCTCTGTCTCCCTCACACCCCTCTGTCTCCCTCACACCCCTCTGTCTCCCTCACACCCCTCTGTCTCCCTCACACCCCTCTGTCTCCCTCACACCCCTCTGTGTCTCTCTCACTCACTTCTTTCTGTGTCTCTCTCACTCACTTCTTTCTGTGTCTCTCTCTCACTCCCCTCTGTGTCTCTCTCCCCCTCTGTGTCTCTCTCCCCCTCTGTGTCTCTCTCCCCCTCTGTCTGTATCTCTCCCCCTCTGTCTGTATCTCTCCCCCTCTGTCTGTATCTCTCCCCCTCTGTCTGTATCTCTCCCCCTCTGTCTGTATCTCTCCCCCTCTGTCTGTATCTCTCCCCCTCTGTCTGTATCTCTCCCCCTCTGTCTGTATCTCTCCTCTGTATTTCTGTCTCTCCCATCTGTCTCTCTCTCTCTCCCCTCTGTGTGTGTCTCTCTCTATCCATCTCTTTCTCTATCCGTCTGTCTCTATCTTTCTCCCTATCCATCTCTATCCCTTCTGTCTCTCTCCTTATGTGTCGTTCTCCCCCATGGTCTCTTTTCTATCCCTGTCTCTCTTCCTCCCCCTCTGACACTCTCATCCCTTATGTCTCTCTCTTTCTCTCTAACCCTCTGTGTCCCTCTCCCCCTCTGTCTCTCTCTCCCCCGTCTCTCTCTCTCCCTCCCGTCTCTCTCTCCCTCTCCCCCCAGTCTCTCTCTCCCTCTGTCTCTCTCCCCCTCTCCCCCCGTCTCTCTCTCCATCTCCCCCCGTCTCTCTCCATCTCCCCCCGTCTCTCTCTCCATCTCCCCCCGTCTCTCTCTCCATCTCCCCCCGTCTCTCTCTCCATCTCCCCCCGTCTCTCTCTCCATCTCTCCCCGTCTCTCTCTCCATCTCCCCCCGTCTCTCTCTCCATCTCTCCCCCGTCTCTCTCTCCATCTCTCCCCCGTCTCTCTCTCCATCTCCCCCCGTCTCTCTCTCCATCTCCCCCCCGTCTCTCTCTCCATCTCCCCCCGTCTCTCTCTCCATCTCCCCCCGTCTCTCTCTCCATCTCCCCCCGTCTCTCTCCCCGTCTCTCTCTCCATCTCCCCCCGTCTCTCTCTCCATCTCCCCCCGTCTCTCTCTCCATCTCTCCCCGTCTCTGTCTCCATCTCCCCCCGTCTCTCTCTCCATCTCTCCCCCGTCTCTCTCTCCATCTCTCCCCCGTCTCTCTCTCCATCTCTCCCCCGTCTCTCTCTCCATCTCCCCCCGTCTCTCTCTCCATCTCCCCCCGTCTCTCTCTCCATCTCCCCCCCGTCTCTCTCTCCATCTCCCCCCGTCTCTCTCTCCATCTCCCCCCGTCTCTCTCTCCATCTCCCCCCGTCTCTCTCCCCGTCCCTCTCTCCATCTCCCCCCGTCCCTCTCTCCATCTCCCCCCGTCTCTCTCTCCATCTCTCCCCGTCTCTCTCTCCATCTCCCCCGTCTCTCTCTCCATCTCCCCCCGTCTCTCTCTCCATCTCCCCCCGTCTCTCCCTCTTCCCCCCCTAGTGCTTTTGTGTTTCGGTCTACCTTTTATTTATTTAATTAATGAATTGGTGGTGCCATCTGAGGATGTGGCTTTATTTAAAGTGATGGGGTCAATTTCACCAGCTGCCACTGGATCAAGACATTTTTATATTTACTGAATAATGAAAGAATCTATAAGCATACTTTGCAGCATTAAAGTAAAAAGTATGTTTTAAACATATTTTAATGGGCCTGGATTTCTAGATCTCATAATCAGAGCAAGCCTTGTGTTATCTGGCAAGAGTTTCTGTTACAATCCTTTAGACTAAAATTAGATGTTTACTAAGTTAACCAGTTTTCCAAGACACCATATAAAGGGACATGAAACCCATATGTTTTCTTTCATGATTTAGAAAGAGCATGCAATTTTAAATAACTTTCCAATTTACATCTAATATCTAATTTTCTTCATTTTTTTTTATATTCTTTGTTGAAAATCATATCTAAATATGCTCAGTAGCTACTGATTGGTGGCTGCACATAGATACCTCAAGCGATTGGTTCACCCATGTGCATTGCTATTTCTTTAACAAAGGATATCTAAAGAATGAAGGCGTATCCTAGCCACTGCCGCACCAGCCTCTGATGTCACTGCACGTCACTGATATATATATATATATATATATATATATATATATATATATATATATATATACTGTATACACACACACATATTTAGACACGTGTATGTAATGTGTTTCTATGTTAAATCCCTTTGCCTGCCTTTTTTTCTAACACCTGAGACCTCATATATTTGAGCTCTTATAACTTTGTATTGCATTTTTTTATTAAATAGTGTTATCATGAGTCTAACTATACTTTGTAATTTTTTCTATGCATTTTGTGCAACTTTTTATTGAAGCACAACAGTTAACCAGCGTTCTGAGGTTGTGCGTTAAATTCAATTGCGCTAGAGTGAACGTGTTTACTTTTGACTTGTAATACACACGCTACTTCCGATGCATGCAAATACCCCCTCATCGATCGCGTGCAACAGTTTGCGTGCCACTCTTAATCCAGCTCTCTATAAAGATTATTTTATTGTGTAACACACAATAAAATAACCTTTATGGAATTGGCTAACATTCCAGAGAGTGCCTTTATATACGGTATGTATATATATATATTTAATTTTTTTTTCATTTTCCATAAAATTGGGGGGGGGGGGGAGATAGTAACCTTTTTTTTTTTTTTGATTGACACCATTTACATTCTGACACTTAAAGGGACATAAATCAAGTTGGGATAGAGACAAATTATAATAATATGCACTTTAATTACTTTACCTGCAAATTTATACTAGTGCCTCGTCATTAACCCTTTCTTTTTAGTTTCTGAATTGTAAAGCTCTAACTCCCCCCACACATTTCCTTCTATGGCTGTATCTATATATATATATATATATATATATATATATATATTTTGTTCTTTTTGTAGAATGCAAAAGTGAATAGGGATTATCTGCTGGAGCATGCCTAGAACCTGTGAACTCAGTTGAAATACAATGCCAGTGTCTAAACACTGATAAGAGGGGTGGAGTTGGCTGCTCCAGTCAGCTAAGCTATGTAATTAATTTCTTCTGTTAAGTGTGATCAGTCCACGGGTCATCATTACTTCTGGGATATTACTCCTCCCCAACAGGAAGTGCAAGAGGATTCACCCAGCAGAGCTGCATATAGCTCCTCCCCTCTACGTCACTCCCAGTCATTCTCTTGCACCCAACGACTAGATAGGATGTGTGAGAGGACATTCTGATACAAGCTTCAAGCTTTCAAACTGCCAAGTCTCATACAGAGTTAGTGCTGGCATTTCTAAGGTCACATGGATGGAAGGTGAACGAAAAGAAAAGTTCACTCGTTCCACTCACAAGAGTTCCCTTCCTGGGGACTCTTATAGATTCTGTAGAAATGAAGATTTACCTGACAGAGGACAGGCTAACAAGATTTCAAAGTGCTTGCCGCACCCTTCATTCCATTCAACACCCGTCAGTGGCTCAATGCATGGAGGTAATCGGCTTAATGGTAGCGGCAATGGACATAGTACCCTTTGCACGCTTACACCTCAGACCACTGCAACTGTGCATGCTAAGTCAGTGGAATGGGGATTACTCAGACTTATCCCCTTCTCTGAATCTGGATCAAGAGACCAGAAATTCTCTTCTATGGTGGCTTTCTCGGCCACATCTGTCCAGGGGGATGCCATTCAGCAGACCAGACTGGACAATTGTAACAACAGACGCCAGCCTTCTAGGTTGGGGTGCCGTCTGGAATTCTCTGAAGGCTCAGGGACAATGGAGTCAGGAGGAGAGTCTCCTGCCAATAAACATTCTGGAATTGAGAGCAGTTCTCAATGCCCTCCTGGCTTGGCCCCAGTTGACAACTCGGGGGTTCATCAGTTTTCAGTCGGACAACATCACGACTGTAGCTTACATCAACCATCAGGGAGGGACAAGAAGCTCCCTAGCTATGATGGAAGTATCAAAGATAATTCGCTGGGCAGAGTCTCACTCTTGCCACCTGTCAGCAATCCACATCCCGGGAGTGGAGAACTGGGAGGCGGATTTCTTAAGTCGTCAGACTTTTCATCCGGGGGAGTGGGAACTTCATCCGGAGGTCTTTGCCCAAATACTTCGACGTTGGGGCAAACCAGAGATAGATCTCATGGCGTCTCGACAGAACGCCAAGCTTCCTCGTTACGGGTCCAGATCCAGGGATCCAGGAGCAGTCCTGATAGATGCTCTGACAGCACCTTGGGACTTCAGGATGGCTTACGTGTTTCCACCCTTCCCGTTACTTCCTCGATTGATTGCCAGAATCAAACAAGAGAGAGCATCAGTGATTCTAATAGCACCTGCGTGGCCACGCAGGACTTGGTATGCAGACCTGGTGGACTTGTCATCCTGTCCACCTTGGTCTCTACCTCTGAAACAGGACCTTCTGATACAGGGTCCCTTCAAACATCAAAATCTAACTTCTCTGAAGCTGACTGCTTGGAAATTGAACGCTTGATTTTATCAAGACGTGGGTTTTCTGAGTCAGTTATTGATACCTTAATACAGGCTAGGAAACCTGTTACCAGAAAGATTTACCATAAGATATGGCGTAAATACCTATATTGGTGTGAATCCAAAGGTTACTCTTGGAGTAAGGTTAGGATTCCTAGGATATTGTCTTTTCTACAAGAAGGTTTAGAAAAGGGTTTATCTGCTAGTTCATTAAAGGGACAGATCTCAGCTCTGTCCATTCTGTTACACAAACGTCTGTCAGAAGTTCCTGACGTCCAGGCTTTTTGTCAGGCTTTGGCCAGGATTAAGCCTGTGTTTAAAACTGTTGCTCCACCATGGAGTTTAAACCTTGTTCTTAATGTTTTACAGGGCGTTCCGTTTGAACCCCTTCATTCCATTGATATAAAGTTGTTATCTTGGAAAGTTCTATTTTTAATGGCTATTTCCTCGGCTCGAAGAGTCTCTGAATTATCAGCCTTACATTGTGATTCTCCTTATTTGATTTTTCATTCAGATAAGGTAGTCCTGCGTACTAAACCTGGGTTCTTACCTAAGGTAGTTACTAACAGGAATATCAATCAAGAGATTGTTGTTCCTTCTTTATGCCCAAATCCTTCTTCAAAGAAGGAACGTCTACTGCACAACCTGGATGTAGTCCGTGCTCTAAAATTTTACTTACAGGCAACTAAGGAATTTCGACAAACGTCTTCTCTGTTTGTCATTTACTCTGGGCAGAGGAGAGGTCAAAAAGCTTCCGCTACCTCTCTTTCTTTTTGGCTTCGTAGCATAATTCGTTTAGCTTATGAGACTGCTGGACAGCAGCCTCCTGAAAGAATTACAGCTCATTCTACTAGAGCTGTGGCTTCCACTTGGGCCTTCAAGAATGAGGCCTCTGTTGAATAGATTTGCAAGGCTGCAACTTGGTCTTCGCTTCATACTTTTTCCAAATTTTACAAATTTGACACTTTTGCTTCATCGGAGGCTATTTTTGGGAGAAAGGTTCTTCAGGCAGTGGTTCCTTCTGTATAAAGAGCCTGCCTATCCCTCCCATCATCTGTGTACTTTTGCTTTGGTATTGGTATCCCAGAAGTAATGATGACCCGTGGACTGATCACACTTAACAGAAGAAAACATAATTTATGCTTACCTGATAAATTCCTTTCTTCTGTAGTGTGATCAGTCCACGGCCCGCCCTGTTTTTAAGGCAGGTAAATATTTTTTAATTTATACTCCAGTCACCACTTCACCCTTGGCTTCTCCTTTCTCGTTGGTCCTTGGTCGAATGACTGGGAGTGACGTAGAGGGGAGGAGCTATATGCAGCTCTGCTGGGTGAATCCTCTTGCACTTCCTGTTGGGGAGGAGTAATATCCCAGAAGTAATGATGACCCGTGGACTGATCACACTACAGAAGAAAGGAATTTATCAGGTAAGCATAAATTATGTTTTTGCTTATTTTTGAAAATTATTTTAAAATACTTGCCAGCAATTTTTAAACAATATGCAAACTATTTTTAATTAATTAGCCCTTTTAGGATATGCACAGATCTCAACCTGTTTTATGTCCTTTAAAGTGAAGGTCCATTTTGATGAATTAGTGCCCAGTTTTTAATAAACCTATTAAAAACAAGGGCACTTTAATTCATCAAAATTGACATTTCACGGTTTTCTTCAAAAACTTACCATTTAATCCTGGCAGCCGCTCCAGCACTTCCTCCGCCCGTCGCAAGCCGTCTTTGCTGGTCCAAAATGACGAATCCGGCTTCCTCAAATCACAGCGTTGCATCAGGCCAAGATTCCCTCGGGCAGGGGGGAAGCTGTGATTGGAGGAAGCTGGATTCGTCATTTCTGACGTCTGCAGAGGCTTCCGACGGCCAGGGGAAACATTGGAGCGGCATTCAGAATTAAAAGCTAAGTTTTTGAAGAAAACAGTGAAATGTCAATTTTGATGAATTAAAGTGCCCTTGTTTTTAATTGGTTTATTAAAAACCGGGCACTAATTCATCAAAATGGACCATCACTTTAAAAAATAAATAAATGCTAGATAGAATGATGCATTCAAAGAAAGGATTTATTCTGAGAATAACGTATTATTATAACAATAACTATTACTATTCAGCTGCCGATTTGGTTAATTCCGAGAGCGAGCGCTGAAGAAGCACTTTGAGTCCCACTGGGAGAAAGGCGCTATATAAAAATACTAGTTATTATTATAGTTGTTTAAATATTGACAAAATAATATAAAGTTTTAGTGTCTATAAAACAATGGGAGCTGCCATGATGTAACTTAGGTTACATTCTCTGCTGTGGCCAATTAGGGACAGTTATAAATAGGTCACTAGGATGTGCAGCCAATGGCTGTGTGGAATATAACTAGGGTGAACATATTGCCGCTTTAAAAAGGGACACATATGAAAAATACATGTCAGGGTTCATATAATGAAACCATTATTCAAAACATTTCTTTAAACAGCCCTGACATGTATTTTTCAAATATGTCCCTTTTTAACGTGGCAATTTATTGTCAACCTAAATATAACAGTGCTCTGCACTTCCATTTCTAACTTGAAATGAAAAGCTCACAATTTCAGAATGGAATTACAGGAAAAGGGGACAAAATAAATAATGAAAGGATATGAGGTTTTTTTTGTATATGCAATATATCATTTTATATTACCATCGCAAGGTGTTTAATGTCGCTTTAACTTTTCTATGTTTTAAGATTCTGAGTGAGGATGTATAAAAAGTTGCCAATCTCTGGGTTAATTTATTTTAATATAAATGTTCATTTACAGTAACTGTATAACTTTACACATGGCCGAATTACACAATTTGTAGATACAGTATATTTGTATAGCCCTTTAAACTTTTAATACACTCAGGGGTGTAAATAGAACTTACTGGACCCCAAATATAAGACAAGGGACACACCATGGCAGCCCTATACTTTTTATTTTATATAAATACACAAAAACACATTTCTTTTAATATATAAAAATATTGGAATATTTGTTAAGGTCATCCCCCCAACTGCTGAACAAGTTACAACTGCACCCACGCCTGGTATAATTATAAATTTGAATTATTAAATCATAATAAAATATTCATAACTTACACTAACGTGCAGAGATGTACAAATTCCAAGAATAATTTAATTATAATCATGTATGAAAGATCAAATTAATCATAATCAGCAAACACATATATATTTTTACATGCAGCAATGTACAAAATGTAACATGTATTTGCTGGGTGCACTCGCTGTTGTCACTCGTGTCATGAGGATTTGAGTGTAAACACAAATATTATTGTGTAGGTACAGTGATCCCATCACACAGACAAGCACAGTACACACACTCACACACACAGTGACACACACACTCAGTGAGAGCCTCCTCCTCCTCTCCCCCTCCCACCACTCTCCTCTCCCTCCACCTCCAGCCGATCTGCTAAACTCTCCCGGGCCGAGGCTGCCAGGGAGCGGGGGACTCATCGCCATCCAGCCGGGCAGGAGTGGAGCGGGCGCAGCGCTGACACCCGGCGCAGGTAACCGTGAGATCCCGCATCATATAACGGCGCTGGGGAGGGGGAGTGGGAATTATTGAAGGGGGGTGTGTGGGGTCCGACGCCCCCCAGCACGGGCAAGGACACTTAAGGGGGGGGTGAAAAAAAAACTAAAAGCCCTATCCAGGAGATTGATAGGATCCGCTGATATTAGGAGTGCAGCAAACACAGCTAAACAATTTCTGGGAATTGTAAATCTTCTCCCCTACTTTAAAATACAGAACCCCCCGCATGCACAAAAAGGGGACTACTGTGGCTGCAACAACTTGCACCCTAATGGGGATAGTGGGGCTGTGCAGTGGGAAAACAAAAGCCACAGGCAGCCATTGCACACTGAACAATTCTCATTTCAGAAAATTGAATCCTCCCACAGCCTTTTTTTTCTACCTCCAAAAACAAATCTACAAAATGTACAATTTCCATCCCAAAAAATCCTAATCCCAGCAACAGATTTTGCACATTTGTCCCCTATCCAGAACCATATTGATCCCCCAAGCTTTGTGCTCACCCCATCACTTGCTGAGGCCTTAATTCTCTTTCTCAATTTTTTTTTTCCAATTTTCTTTTTTTGAAACGGTAGATTTCATTAAAAAGACGCCACCTGCAGGAGAACTCCCTGTAAATAAGAGAAATTCAATTTGAAAAAGAGAAATATTTGTTCTTTCTTATTTTTTCTTTTTTTGTTTAAATCCAAAAGTTTAAATTTTTTTTGCTCGTTTTTTTTTTTTTTTTTTTTTGTAGATTCTTGGTATGTTATTGCATGGATACATAACAGATGTCTTTATTTCTATATATATATATAAGAAGATGCTAAACATTTGTAAATGAATGAGAAAATAAATTTGAATGTAATTTTTTTTTTTCTTGAAATTTTGTTTTGTTTAGAAATGAACTTTCAATAGTTTTTTAAGGCTTCCAATGCATTTATAACAATGATATGAACTATAAAACAGGATATATAAATGGAATTATAAAAAAAAAAGACTTTAAAATTGTAATGTCTGTAACCTCTGCATGGAAATGTTATCCAGCTAGAACAGAAAAAAGCTTTTTGTTTAGCATATTATTTTTTGCACAGGAATAAAATGCAATGTCAGATTTAAAGTGGACACACCCCAGAAAATATCTTTGTTTTTATGATGACTGAATAATTGTGGAATATAATATTGATGATGTTGCTGTAGACTGAGATATTTATATGAAATGTGGATTTTTGTTCTTGTTTGAAAAAAAAAAAATGGCTCAAGTTAAACTAGAATTTATGCTGTTTTTATAAGACTGCAATGATTTTGTTTGGGAAGACAAATTAAATTTTATCTGATTACATTCTCTGGAAAGCTTCCCCCCCCTTCAATTTAAACTAGAATGGTTATTCTACGTATGTTAACGGTCTGCATCTGCTTCTCGAAAATAACCCATATGTGTATAACACATTTCATTCAACCAGTGTCTGCCATATTGAATTAAATTTTAATTAATTGTTCTGCACATACTGGCTGCATATATTAACTGATTACAGTGAAATTCAAACCACCATTTTTTTTTCTTGTTTATAATAAAATATTTTTTTCAGAGCTAATTCAAACATACAAATTCGGATTTTATTTTTTATATATGTAAACATGT
Organism: Bombina bombina; assembly: GCF_027579735.1. Lineage (NCBI taxonomy): Eukaryota > Metazoa > Chordata > Amphibia > Anura > Bombinatoridae > Bombina > Bombina bombina. The sequence goes on along the minus strand of NC_069510.1, from coordinate 79,834,916 downwards.
ATTTATAAATACAAATGCATTCTGTAAATAGTATTCATTATTACAATTTTTTTAATTGAATTATTTTGACATTTAAATAAAGAATACATTTTTATTGAAATTATATATTTGGTAATATTTATACATTTTAATTCTTTGAGCTAAAGTTTTTTTTCATTTGGACTTTAGTGTTTTATTTTCAAATTAAAGGGACACGAAATCCAATTTTTTTGTGTGTGTGATTCAGACACAACATACAATTTTTTAAAAACTTTCCAATTTATTTCTATTAAAAAGAACACCTATTAGGCTCAGGAGCTGGGTGTTAGCTGCAGATTGGTGGCTTTCAAATATATGCCACTTGTCATTGGTTTACCGATGTGTTTTTTCTTGCTCCCAATAGTGCATTGCTGATCCTTCTATAAAGGATGCCAAGAGAATCAAGCCAAAGTGATAGACGTAAATTGGAAAGTTGTTTGAAATTTTATTCTCTGACTGAATCATGTAAGACAATTTGGGTTTCATGTTCCTTTAAAGTATCCTTAAAATTTCCCTGCTTATATCCCAGGCCTAAACAATTTTAATGTTTTTTAATTTATATTATGTTATTTATTTATCTATTTATTTGTTTAAATAAACTCATTGCATATTTGGGTGGATTCAGTAATATTATTATTTTTTGTTTATTTTCAGGATGAGATTGATTAACAATTTAGATTTTACTTACGATCATTAACTAGATATTTATTTACAGACTTGTGATTAGAAAAGTTGTACATAAGTAAATTTTCAGAATTTAGGGACATGAAACCCATTTTTTTTTCTTTCATTATTCAGATAAAGAATACAATTTTAGAAAAGTTTCCAATTAACTTCTATTACCAAATTTGCTTAGTTCTAATGCTATTCTTTGTTGAAGAGCTATCTAGATAGGTAGCATGCATGTACCTGAAGCACTACCTGACCGGAAAAAGTGCTGCCATCTAGTGCTCTTACTAATGTACATCATTGTTGCAAAACTGCTGATACAGTGTTGCAAAAAGGTGCATGCTCATGAGCTCACATCCCTGCTTTTTAACAAAGGATAACAAGAAAACAAAGAAAAATATAATATAAGTAAATTAGAAAGTTGTTTAAAATTGCATGTTCTATCTGAATCATGAAAGAAAAATGTTGGGTTTTAGGACCCTTTAAAGACAAATTTGTCAGCACAAAATAATTCTCACTCAAATCTCTCAGATTTTCAAAAACATCTGAGCACAAATATACAGAATTGAACGAGTTTCTAGAGTAAGATAAATATATAGCATTATTTTCAGGTGTCATTCATTATCTTGTAACTTTTTGTCACTTGTCAATTTTTTCAATAGTCTCCCAGTAAAATGCACAAATGCATTATTTCTCTTGTTAAGTGTAGTCAGTCCACGGGTCATCCATTACTTATGGGATTATATCTCCTTCCCAACAGGAAGTTGCAAGAGGATCACCCAAGCAGAGTTGCTATATAGCTCCTCCCCTCACATGTCATATCCAGTCATTCTCTTGCAACTCAACATAGGTCGTTGTGAGAGGTCTGTGATGTTTTTTAAACTTAGTTTATGTCTTCAATCAAAAGTTTGTTATTTTAAATGGCACCGTAGTGTGCTGTTTGTTCTCAGGCAGTATTAGAAGAAGAATCTGCCTGCGTTTTCTATGATCTTAGCAGAAGTAACTAAGATCCACTGGCTGTTTCTCGCACATTCTGAGGAGTGAGGTAACTTCAGATAGGGGAATAGCATGCGGGGGCCCCCCTGCAAACGAGGTATGTGCAGTAAATTATTTTTCTATGGAATGGAATTGACTAGAAAATACTGCTGTTACCAATGTAATGTAAGTACAGCCTTGAATGCAGTGGTAGCGACTGGTATTAGGCTGATGAGTGTAAGTGCACTGAAGTATTTTTCTAGGGAATGGAATTTGTCTAAGAAAATACTGTTAATGCTGAAGTAATGTTTGAGCCTTAACTGCAGTAAAAGTGACTGGTAGCAGTCTTATTAATAACACTTCATAATTTTTTAATGTTCAAAACGTTTACTGGCATGTTAATCGTTTTTTGTGAGGTACTTGGTGATAAAACTTATTGGGGCATGATTTTTCCACATGGCTAACGTTTATTTCTGCATAGAAACAGTTAACTGAGATTTCCCACTGTTGTAATATGAGTGGGAGGGGCCTATTTTAGCGCTTTTTTGCACAGTAAAAATTCAGTTTCAGTTTTCCTACTTCATCCTCCATGATCCAGGACGTCCCTAGAGAGCTCAGGGGTCTTCAAAATTCATTTTGAGGGAGGTAATCGGTCACAGCAGACCTGTGACAGTGTGTTTGACTGTGATAAAAACGTTATTTGTTAAACTGATATCCGTTTTTGGGTATTAAGGGGTTGATCATCCATTTGCTGGTGGGTGCAATCTTTTGCTAATTTAATACATTTACTGTGAAATTGTGGTTGCTATAACTGATTTGGTTCATTGTTATTTCAACTGTGACAGCTTTTTGTGCTTCTTAAAGGCGCAGTAGCGTTTTTTTTATATTGCTTGTAAATTTATTTGAAAGTATTTTCCAAGCTTGCTAGTCTCATTGCTAGTCTGTTTAAACATGTCTGACACAGATGAATCTATTTGTTCATTATGTTTGAAGGCCAATGTGGAGCCCCATAGAAATTTGTGTACTCAATGCATTGATGTCACTTTAAATAAAAGTCAATCTTTACATGTAAAGAAATTATCACCAGACAACGAGGGGGAAGTTATGCCGACTAACTCTCCTCACGTGTCAGTACCTTCTCCTCCCGCTCAGGAGGTGCGTGATATTGTGGCGCCAAGTACATCAGAGAGGCCCATACAAATCACTTTGCAAGACATGGCTACTGTTATGACAGAAGTATTATCTAAATTGCCAGAATTAAGAGGCAAGCTCGATTGCTCAGGGTTAAGGACAGAGCGCGCTGATGATGGGAGAGCCATGTCCGATACTGCGTCACAATTTGCAGAACATGAGGACGGAGAGCTTCATTCTGTGGGTGACGGATCTGATCCAGGGAGACTGGATTCAGAGATTTCTAATTTTAAATTTAAGCTGGAGAACCTCCGCGTACTGCTAGGGGAGGTATTAGCGGCTCTGAATGATTGTAACACGGTTGCAATTTCAGAGAAATTATGTAGGCTGGATAGATACTATGCGGTACCGGTGTGTACTGACGTTTTTCCTATACCTAAAAGGCTTACAGAGATTATTAGCAAGGAGTGGGATAGGCCCGGTGTGCCCTTTTCCCCCCCTCCTATATTTAGGAAAATGTTTCCAATAGACGCCACCACACGGGACTTATGGCAGACTGTCCCTAAGGTGGAGGGAGCAGTTTCTACTTTGGCTAAGCGTACTACTATCCCGGTGGAGGATAGTTGTGCTTTTTCAGATCCAATGGATAAAAAATTGGAAGGTTACCTTAAGAAAATTTTTGTTCAACAAGGTTTTATCTTACAGCCCCTTGCATGCATTGCGCCTGTCACTGCTGCTGCGGCATTCTGGTTTGAGTCTCTGGAAGAGGCCATTCGCACAGCTCCATTGGATGAGATTATGAACAAGCTTAAAGCACTTAAGCTAGCTAACGCATTTGTTTCTGATGCTGTTGTACATTTAACCAAATTAACGGCTAAGAACTCTGGTTTCGCCATCCAAGCGCGCAGAGCGCTATGGCTTAAATCATGGTCAGCTGACGTGACTTCTAAATCTAAATTGCTTAATATTCCTTTCAAAGGGCAGACCTTGTTCGGGGCCGGCTTGAAAGAAATTATTGCTGACATTACTGGGGGTAAGGGTCATACTCTTCCCCAGGACAAGGCCAAATCTAAGGCCAAACAGTCTAATTTTCGTGCCTTTCGTAACTTCAAGGCAGGAGCAACATCAACTTCCTCAGCTCCAAAACAGGAAGGAACTGTTGCTCGTTACAGACAGGGCTGGAAAGCTAACCAGTCCTGGAACAAGGGCAAGCAGGCCAGAAAACCTGCTTCTGCCCCTAAGACAGCATGAAGAGAGGGCCCCCTATCCGGAAACGGATCTAGTGGGGGGCAGACTTTCTCTCTTCGCCCAGGCTTGGGCAAGAGATGTCCAGGATCCCTGGGCGTTGGAGATCATATCTCAGGGATACCTTCTGGACTTCAAAGCTTCTCCTCCACAAGGGAGATTTCATCTTTCAAGGTTATCAACAAACCAAATAAAGAGAGAGGCGTTTCTACGCTGTGTACAAGACCTCTTATTAATGGGGGTGATCCACCCAGTTCCGCGGACGGAACAAGGGCAAGGATTTTACTCAAATCTGTTTGTGGTCCCCAAGAAAAAGGGAACCTTCAGACCAATCTTGGACCTAAAGATCTTAAACAAAATCCTAAGAGTTACAACATTCAAAATGGAAACTATTCGAACCATCCTACCCATGATCCAAGAGGGTCAATACATGACCACAGTGGACTTAAAGGATGCCTACCTTCACATACCGATTCACAAAGATCATTATCGGTACCTAAGATTTGCCTTTCTAGACAGGCATTACCAGTTTGTAGCTCTTCCCTTCGGGTTAGCTACGGCCCCGAGAATCTTTACAACGGCTCTCTTCTGGCGGTACTAAGACCGCGAGGCATAGCGGTGGCTCCGTACCTAGACGACATTCTGATACAAGCGTCAAGTTTTCAAATTGCCAAGTCTCACACAGAGATAGTTCTGGCATTTCTGAGGTCGCATGGGTGGAAGGTGAACGTGGAAAAGAGTTCTCTATTACCACTCACAAGGGTTCCCTTCCTAGGGACTCTTATAGATTCTATAGAGATGAAAATTTACCTGACGGAGTCCAGGTTATTAAAGCTTCAAAATACTTGCCGTGCCCTTCATTCCATTCCACACTCGTCAGTAGCTCAGTGCATGGAAGTAATCCGCTTAATGGTCGCGGCAATGGACATAGTACCATTTGTGCGCCTGCATCTCAGACCACTGCAATTGTGCATGCTCAGTCAGTGGAATGGGGATTACTCAGATTTGTCCCCTCTACTAAATCTGGATCAAGAGACCAGAGATTCTCTTCTATGGTGGCTTTTTCGGCCCCATCTGTCCAAGGGGATGACCTTTCGCAGGCCAGATTGGACGATTGTAACAACAGACGCCAGCCTTCTAGGTTGGGGCGCAGTCTGGAATTCCCTGAAGGCTCAGGGATCGTGGACTCAGGAGAAGAAACTCCTCCCAATAAATATTCTGGAGTTAAGAGCAATATTCAATGCTCTTCTAGCTTGGCCTCAGTTAGCAACTCTGAGGTTCATCAGATTTCAGTCGGACAACATCACGACTGTGGCTTACATCAACCATCAAGGGGGAACCAGGAGTTCCCTAGCGATGTTGGAAGTCTCAAAGATAATTCGCTGGGCAGAGTCTCACTCTTGCCACCTGTCAGCGATCTACATCCCAGGCGTGGAGAACTGGGAGGCGGATTTTCTAAGTCGCCAGACTTTTCATCCGGGGGAGTGGGAACTTCATCCGGAGGTCTTCGCTCAACTGATTCATCGTTGGGGCAAACCAGATCTGGATCTTATGGCGTCTCGCCAGAACGCCAAGCTTCCTTGTTACGGATTCAGATCCAGGGACCCGGGAGCGGCGCTGATAGATGCTCTGACAGCCCCTTGGGTCTTCAACATGGCTTATGTGTTTCCACCATTCCCGATGCTGCCTCGACTGATTGCCAAGATCAAACAGGAAAGAGCATCGGTGATTTTGGTAGCGCCTGAGTGGCCACGCAGGACCTGGTATGCAGACCTAGTGGACATGTCGTCCTGTCCACCATGGTCTCTGCCTCTGAGGCAGGACCTTCTAATTCAGGGTCCTTTCAACCATCCAAATCTAATTTCTCTGAGACTGACTGCATGGAGATTGAACGCTTGATTCTATCAAAGCGTGGCTTCTCGGAGTCGGTTATTGATACTTTAATACAGGCTTGGAAACCTGTTACCAGAAAAATTTACCATAAGATATGGCGTAAATATTTATATTGGTGCGAATCCAAGAGTTACTCATGGAGTAAGGTTAGGATTCCTAGGATATTGTCTTTTCTACAAGAGGGTTTAGAAAAGGGCTTATCTACTAGTTCGTTAAAGGGACAGATTTCGGCTCCGTCTATTCTTCTACACAAACGTCTGGCAGAAGTTCCAGATGTTCAGGCTTTTTGTCAGGCTTTGGCTAGGATTAAGCCTGTGTTTAAGACTGTTGCTCCGCCGTGGAGCTTAAACTTAGTTCTTAACGTTTTGCAAGGTGTTCCATTTGAACCCCTTCATTCCATTGATATCAAGCTGTTATCTTGGAAAGTTCTGTTTTTGATGGCTATTTCCTTGGCTGGACGAGTCTCTGAGTTATCTGCCTTACATTGTGATTCTCCTTATCTAATTTTTCATTCAGACAAGGTAGTTTTGCGTACTAAACCTGGGTTCTTACCTAAAGTAGTTTCTAACAGGAATATCAATCAAGAGATTTTTTTTCCATCTTTGTGTCCTAATCCTTCTTCAAAGAAGGAACGACTTTTGCATAATCTGGACGTAGTCCGTGCCCTGAAGTTCTATTTGCAGGCAACTAAGGATTTTCGTCAAACTTCTTCTCTGTTTGTCGTTTACTCTGGACAGAGGAGAGGTCAAAAAGCTTTGGCTACCTCTCTCTCCTTTTGGCTTCGTAGCATCATATGTTTAGCCTATGAGACTGCTGGACAGCAGCCTCCTGAAAGAATTACAGCTCATTCCACTAGAGCTGTAGCTTCCACCTGGGCCTTTAAGAATGAGGCCTCTGTTGAACAGATTTGCAAGGCTGCAACTTGGTCTTCACTTCACAATTTTTAAAAATTTTACAAATTTGACACTTTTGCTTCTTCGGAGGCTATTTTTGGGAGAAAGGTTCTTCAGGCAGTGGTTCCCTCCGTTTAAAGTTCCTGCCTTGTCCCTCCCATCATCCGTTTACTTTTTGCTTTGGTATTGGTATCCCATAAGTAATGGATGACCCGTGGACTGACTACACTTAACAAGAGAAAACATAATTTATGCTTACCTGATAAATTTATTTCTCTTGTAGTGTAGTCAGTCCACGGCCCGCCCTGTCTTTAAGGCAGGTTTAAATTTTAATTAAACTCCAGTCATCACTGCACCCTATAGTTTCTCCTTTCTCGTCTTGTTTCGGTCGAATGACTGGATATGACATGTGAGGGGAGGAGCTATATTTCAACTCTGCTTGGGTGATCCTCTTGCAACTTCCTGTTGGGAAGGAGATATAATCCCATAAGTAATGGATGACCCGTGGACTGACTACACTACAAGATAAATAAATTTATCAGGTAAGCATAAATTATGTTTTTATGTATGCTGTCAATAACAGATACTGTACATTTAGATTTACACAAAACAAAGATGGATTTGAATAATTTTAACATTTCATATCTGCACTGAAAAAAAATGCTAAAAGTAAAAAATGAAATTTCGTGATTCAGATAAATCTATCTATATATCCACATTTTATACAGTGGTGGAAAAATATATCTATAGCTTAGTCAGGGTGGGAAAGTTACTAGTCCAGAGGAAAAATGTTACCGGTCCACTCAATGTTAAATATGGGAAAAAAATCAAACTTTTTGACTTGTTTACTGAAGTTTCTTACTTGTCCATAACCAGTGGAAATTAGGCTTGGACAAAATTTTGGAATTCAGCATTTATTTGTGAAACGGATGTGAAATATGGCTGCAGGCAGCGGCATTCGTTTGTTTCGGCGCCAGATATATCAATGTGAAAGATTAACACAGAGATTTGTGCAAATCCATATCTTTCTTTTTCACTTTTACACTGATATATCTACTGCTGAATCAAAAGTCGCTGCCTGCAGCCATGTTTGCCATTCGTTAAAACAAATGTGAATCCCTAAATTGTATCCATTTACTCAAGACCTGTTCATTTAGCAGCAAGTGCTTTCAATTTTGAAAGTATTTATTAGTAGGGGAATGCATAGTGTAGGTAGGGAACAGTGTTAATTTCGTCTACAAATTATTTTCGTCATAGTTTTCAGTGACAAAACGATACAAAAGCTGAATAAAAGCTAAGGTAATATGACGAAAACTTAAAACAAAATTCTATTTAAATTTTTGTCAACAATTGAAATGAAAATGTTATGGAGAGACAATTGAACTAACCTCTTTGGACTTCCGGTTCGGTCCTGACGGCTATCATTGGAGTTCCGCCAAAGCCCCAGGACCCCAACTCAATCCGCCTCATTCGGCAGTGGCACAGGCTCATACTGAGGTTCCCTCTGTCTACCTGCCGCCTGGAATAAGTCCCATTCCAGCCCTGCAGAACTCACTCTCTCTGCCTGGAATATGGCCCATTCCAGCCCTGCAGAACTCCCTCTCTCTGCCTGCCGCTTGGAATAAGGTCGATTCCAGCTCTGCAGAACTTCCTCTGTCTGCCTAAGGCCCATCCAGCCCTGCAGAACTCCCTCTCTCTGCCTGCCGCCTGGAATAGGGCCCATTTCAGCCAGGGGCTATTCATCATTGAGCCAAGATATTATGGCGCCACACTGTGGCACGGAGGAAGGATACTCCTCCATTGGATTTGCCCATAACAAGTACTGTCATGTGATTGGTTCACACAATTCACTTCTATCAAACTAACTACACAATAAAAGGGGGGAAAACAATAAAAGCAAGACATTTTGGTGCCCTTTTTACTGCTGCCATATTCTTTCCCTAGCAAGTTGCAACAGCCTTCTCAGCCCTGTTTTCCACACCCCCGCCATTTACTCTGATATATACCCCATCACACTGCACCCAGTGTCTCTACACTCCTATCTCATTCCTCTACTCCCCTTCCTCACACTATTTGTACAGACCTCATACTGGCATTACAGCCAATACAGTTTTTCTTTTTAATATTTTAGCGTTGCACTTTTGCTTGAAAGACTGAAGAATGTCATATGCAAGTTGTTATTATTAATGCCAATCTAATTACTGGTCTTTTGTGATAAAGCAAGGCCATAGTCTTGTTTTTTTTATGAGACTTGGTTTTGTTTCATTTTAAGATAAAGACATGTTATATATCACAACCATTAAATCTGTGCCTGACTCTGTATTGAATCTTCAAACCTTAAAGAGACCCAATTTTTTTTCTTTCGTGATTCAGATAGAGCATGGTATTTTAAGCAACTTTCTAAATTACTCCTATTATCAAATTTTCTTCATTCTCTTGGTATCTTTATTTGAAATGCAAGAATGTAAGTTTAGATGCCGGCCCATTTTTGGTGAACAACCTGTGTTGTTCTTGCTGATTGGTGGATAAATTCATCCACCAATAAAAAAGTGCTGTCCAGAGTCTGAACCAAAAAAAAGCTTGGATGCCTTCTTTTTCAAATAAAGATAGCAAGAGAACGAAGAAAAAATGATAATAGGAGTAAATTAGAAAGTTGCTTAAAATTGCATGCTCTATCTGAATCACAAAATAAAAAAATTGGGTTCAGTGTCCCTTTAATACTATAAATTATAACAGATTCCTAGATGTTTGCTCCAGGAGTATATAATGAGTTTGGAAATTCTAGAGCACTGGTTTTCAAACCTGCCCTAAGGCCTCCCTAACAGGCCACATTTTGAGGATATCTGAACTAGAGCACAGGTGAAATAATCACATGATTATTAAACGTGGTTATTTTACCTGCTCTCATCCAAGGTAATCCTGAAAACCTGGCCTTTTGGGGAGGCCTAAGGACAGGTTTGAAAATCAGTGGCATAGAGAAATTTTTTTCTTTCGTGATTCAGATAGAGCATGAAATTTTAAGCAACTTTCTAATGCCTTCTTTTTCAAATAAAGATAGCAAAAGAACGAAGAAAAATAGATAATAGGAGTAAATTAGAAAGTTCCTTAAAATTGCATGCTCTATCTGAATCACGAAAAAAATAAATTGGGTTCAGTGTCCCTTTTAAATAATGCATTAAACTTTAACCAACCCCATTAGATTATAATCGACTAGATCTACTGTAGATTTAGTCGACTAAAATCTTATGATATTTATTAGATTGAAACGTAAACAAATCAGATGATTTAATTGTGACTAAAACCTAATTGCATTTTAGTCAAATTATTATGACTAAAACTAAATCAAAATTAACACTGGTGGGGAATATCCTTTGAATGTCTTAAGTTAAAGTGACGTGAAACCCCAAATTTTTCTTTCATGATTTAGGTAGAACATACAATTTTCCAGTTTACTTCTATTATCACATTTGTTTCATTCTCTTGGTATCATTTGTTAAAGGACCAGCAATGTTCTACTGGTTTCTAACTGAGCACATGGGTGAGCCAATGACAATCAGTGTATATATATGCAGCCACCAATCAGCAGATGGTACCTAGGTTCTTTGCTGCTCCTGAGCTTTTCCTAGATACATCTTTCAGCAAAGGAGAATAAGAGAAGGAAGCAAATTAAATAAGAGAAGTAAATTGGAAAGATTTTTGCTCTCTCTAAATCATGAATGTCTAATTATGACTTTAATGTCCCTTTAAGAATTTCAATACTTTTAGTTGTTTGCACAGTGGTTTTATTTCAATTTTTTTGCCTTTTTAATTTCCATTTCCACAAATATAAACATTTGAGCTAAATACAACTATTCATGTAGAAAATCTTAACTACTAATGCGTACCAAAACCATTCATTTTAGCCCTATCAACTTGTAAATAATGTTTTTACAGTGTGAGTCAATATGCAAAGGAATTGTCAGAGAACAAATCTACTATCATATTCAAATTGTTACTTCTCACTTATTAGCTTATATATTTGAATCTTAAAGGGATATTAAACCAACATTTTTTCTTTCATGATTTAGATAGGGCATGGAATTTTAAGCAACTTTCTAATTTACTGCTATTATCAATTTTTCTTTGTTCTTTTGGTATGCTTTAATGAAGGAGCAGCAATTCACTACTGGTTGCTGACTGAACACATGGATGAGCCAATGATAATTTGTATATATAGACAGCCACCAATCAGCAGCTAGAACCTAGGTTCTTTGCTGCTCCTGAACTTTCATAGATAAACCTTTCAGCAAAGGATAACAATAGAAGGAAGCTAATTAAATAAAAGAAGTAAATTGGAAAACTGTTTAAAATTGTATTCTCTACCTGAATCATGAAAGAAAATAATTGGGTTTCATGTCCCTTTAATGAAAGATATATATATTTTTTAAAACATACCATTCTTATACCCATAACTTAGGGCTTTTTGTAAATTTAGATGATCCAGGAGTGCAAGAAATCTAAATATTCAAAAAATAAATATTGTAACTGTATTCTTTTTTTAAAGCTATTTGTTTTTATTACAATAAATCAATAAAAAGCTACTAGCCCCAGATCGCCCCAGATCGAGGCAAAATAAGATAGTAGGTCTACCCGATACATCTGAATACATGGATTTATTGAACTTTGTAACAAACACTTTACCACAGTTGCTTGATATACCAACAGGAACACAAACTATGTTAATAGAAAGAGTACATAGGTTAGGGAGCTCTAATTATAAAGGAAACACACCAAATGGTAAAAGACCAATATTAGTAAAGTTCTTAAATTTCCAAGATAAATAAAAAATAATGACACATTATAGGAAAAAGGGACCACGAGAGATAAATAAAGAACAAATTTTATTATTTCAGGATTTTTCCGCAGAAACATCAAATAAAAGAAGGATAATGGCCCCATGGTGTACACACCTGATAAAGGAGGGTTTCCAAGCTACAATGATTTACCCTGCTAAAATTAGAATAAATTCTGATAATAAAATAACAATGTTAGAAAACACTGAGGAAGTTAAACAGTTTTTAGAAAATAAGAAAGGATAATAGAGTAACCTATAGAATATATCGCCAAGAGGCAGTGTGCGTTTTTCTGCTCCCACAATATGTAAATATGTATGTGGTTGTGTATTATTTTTTTTTTCCTTTCTCTCTCCCTTATCTTTCTGGCTTTTTGGGGGCAATATAGCTTGCGTTTTGTATTAAAGAAGAAAAATAATGATAGACATACTTAATTTTTTGTCTTGGAATGTGGGGGGATTTCCTCGCCCATTAAGAGGAAAAAAATTATCTATCAACTAAAAAAATAGAAACCAGATGTCTTCTTACAAGAGACACATCTGAATGATAAGGGGGTAGAAAAATTAAGGATTGGCTGGATTGGAGATGTGTACACAGCAGAAGGCAAAAAAGGAAGAGAGGGGTGGCCTGTCTTTTTAATAAAAATTTAGATGATCAGATTTTATCACAAGATAAAGACGAAGAGGGGGAGATATGTGATCCTAGAAGCAAAAATTAATAATGTTATATACACCCTATGTAATCTCTACGCCCAGAATGAATGTTACCCAGAATTCTGGGATAAATTATACGCCAAATTTATTAATATGATAAATTCACAAATGATAATTGGTGGGGATTTTAATGCAGTGTTTGCCCCCCGCCTGGACAGACTAAGAGATAGGAGCACTTTCAGATCTAGGAAAGAAGCTAATATAATAATGGACTTTGCGAAAAGTCTAAAACTTAAAGATATCTGGAGAACACAACATCCAGATGAAAGACAATTTACGTGTGAGTCAAAGTCACACCACTCTCTTTCGAGAATTGATATGTTTTTAATAAGTGAAAATTTGTTGAATATATAGATTATGACAGAGATTAAAGGGACAGTCTACACCAGAATTTTTATTGTTTTAAAAGATAGATAATCCCTTTATTACCCATTTCCCAGTTTTGCATAACTAACACATTTATAATAATATACTTTTAACCTCTGTGATTATCTTATATCTAAGCCTCTGCAAACTGCCCCTTTTTTCAGTTCTTTTGACAGACTTGCAGTCTAGCCAATCAGTGCCTGCTCCCAGATAACTTCTTGTGCACGAGCACAGTGTTATCTATATGAAATACGTGAACTAACACCCTCTAGTGGTGAAAAACTGTTAAAATGCAATCTGAAAGAGGTGGGATTCAAGCATATGAACCTCCTAGGTTAAGCTTTCAACTAAGAATACCAAAGGAACAAAGCAAAATTGGTGATAAAAGTAAATTGGAAAATTGTTTAAAATTACATGCTCTATCTGAATCCTGAAAGTTTATTTTGGCCTAGACTGTCCCTTTAAAGACATAGTAATCTCAGATCATGCGATAATCTCTTTGACTGTCCAGATGGGTAATAAAGGGAAAAGACAGTGTGGGAAGTTCTTTTTCCCCTATTTTTTGTTCTCTGATGTTAAATTTAGAAACTGGTTAACACAAAAATGGAATGAATATGATAATTATAACAGAGAATATCGAGATAGAGAAGAAATTTATTGGGAGGCTGCAAAAGCATATCTAAGAGGTGAAATAAAAGCGTATATGATAATTAGGAAAAAGAAAAGTAAGGGCAGGGATATTCAATTATCTAACCAACTTAAAAATAAATACATAAAGTATATAGCAAATTCAAATAATGATAACTGGAGAGCCTATCAAGAGGCTAAACTAGAAAGGGAAATATTCTTAGATCAGGGAAGGATCCAAGAAGAAATGAAAAATAAAGTAATATTCGGCAGACATATACCTAAGTCAGCTAAAATGTTGGATAATTTGGCCAAGAGTAGGAAAAAGAGTAACTATATTGGGTCAATCTCAGTAGAAGGAATCGGATATAATAATCCAAAAGATATAGTAATACAATTCCATAAATATTTTAAAAACGTTTATGCAGCTGCAGAAACTGATAAAGAAGCTAAGGAGAAGTTTTGGCATAATCTTAAAATACCAAAAATAGCGCCCAATTAGCAATTCTAAATAAATAAATAACATTGGAGGAAACATTAAAGCAAATTAATGACTTGGTATTGGGAAAAGCGCCCGGCCCGGACCAAATACCATCTGAATTGTATAAGATATTAGCAGAATCAATTGCCCCTACACTAACAAGGTTATTTAATCTTTATTTTATACAACAGAAAGAACCCTCTAAAGTTTTTACGACATCTAATATCACATTAGTACACAAACAGGGGAAGGACCCAACTTTAATGGACTCCTATAGACCAATATCACTTCTTAACAGCGACTATAAGATCATGGCTGGTATCTTGGCAGGTCGACTTAAAGGGATCTTAGGAGAAATTATAAATATAGATCAGACGGGTTTTATCCCAGGTAGAACGGCCCATAAGAATATTAGAAAGGTAATGACAGTTATTGAGCATGTGCTAACATCTCACAGAACGGAGTCAAAAAGACAACGGGATTGCGCCATAATCACAGTTGATGCAGAGAAGGCGTTTGACTCCGTTCTGTGGGATCATTTATTTACTACACTGGTAAAATTTGGATTTGAAGGTAATTTTGTTAATGACATAGGTCTCCTCTATAAAAACCCAATCTCCTATCTTAATTTAAATGGCCTCTCCTCTCTGGCAACAATTTTAAATAAATGTACAAGGCAAGGATGCCCCCTATCCCCATTATTATTTGACTTAGTATTGGAACCTTTAGCAATAACATCAAGAAATAGGTTAGAGGGCATGAATATAGGTCAACAAAATGTCCCGCCATCACTTTATGCAGATGATATACTTTTTTATATCAGAAACTCAAAAAAATATATACCAATTCTCCTGGACATTATTAAGGAATTCAGTAAGTTTTCCGGTTATAAGATTAATTTATTAAAATCCGAGATCCTTTGGTTGATAAAACAAAAAGATAGCTTATTGGTGAATCCATTTAAAATGGCAGAAAGAATTATAAAATATTTGGGAATAAACATATCAAAGAACCCAGAAGAATGGTATGACATCAACTATGGCCCAATATGGAAGAAGAGTTTTATCACTTTGCAAAAATGGAGTAGACTACCTCTTAATTTATCGGCCAAAATTTCACTAATAAAAATGTGTCTATTCCCAAAGATTCTATTCTTATTACAGAACATTGCTATATTTATTCCAAAATCAGATATACAGAAATTTAACTCTAAATGCTCAAGTTTTTTATGGTCATCTAAAAAACCAAGAATTTCATTATTAAGAATAGCAGACCCCAAAGAGGTTGGTGGGGTTGCTTTCCCTAATATCCAAAATTATAATCTGGCATGTTTGTTTAAAATTGCGCTGGATTGGCTTACAGAAGCAGATTACATTACAAATGTTAAATTAGAAGAGGCATCAATCGCTCCGTACTCTTTAAAAGCATACTTACATTTGAGTCAAAATAAGGCTATTAAGAACTAACTATACCCTAAAATATACTATCTACAATGTAGTTCTGGCTTGGAGTACAGTATGCTCTAAATTGGGGACGAATGGGACATACTGTGAATATTTGCCTATTAGAGGGAACCCTGAATTTATCAGTGGATGTAGTTCTTCCATATACAGAACATGGGTGTCTAAGAACTTAAAGAATATAATACAACTGTTAGATCCTTATAATATGCAAATTAAAACATTTGATTTACTCTCAAGAGAATTCAACTTAGATAAAACCTAATTTCTCCAACATTGGTGTGTCCGGTCCACGGCGTCATCCTTACTTGTGGGAATATCTCTTCCCCAACAGGAAATGGCAAAGAGTCCCAGCAAAAGCTGGCCATATAGTCCCTTTTAGGCTCCGCCCACCCCAGTCATTCTCTTTGCCGTTGCACAGGCAACATCTCCACGGAGATGGTTAAGAGTATGTGGTGTTTAGTTGTAGTTTTTTATTCTACTATCGAGTTTGTTATTTTAAAATAGTGCTGGTATGTACTATTTACTCTGAAACAGAAAAATATGAAGAGTTCTGTTTGTGAGAGGAAGATGATTTTAGCAGACAGTAACTAAAATCGTTTGCTGTTTCCACATAGGACTGTTGAGATGAAGTAACTTCAGTTGGGGGAAACAGTTAGCAGACTTTTCTGCTTAAGGTATGACTAGCCATATTTCTAACAAGACTGTGTAATGCTGGAAGGCTGTCATTTCCCCTCATGGGGACTGGTAAGCCATTTTCTTAGTCTCAAACAGAATAAAGGGCTTAATATGGGCTGTAAAACTGGTAGACACTTTTATGGGCAAAATCGATTGCTTTATTTGAGCATTTTACACATGTTTATGCTTGAAATTCACACTTATAAGCTTGGGGAACGTTTTTTAACGTCAGGGACTGAGTTAGACACCTTTCCAGTCAGGAAGGGCCTTCCTAGTTGTAGGCCGAGCCTCATTTTCACGCCATTACTGCGCAGTTACTTTTGAGAGCAAGACATGCACATGCATGTGTGTGGATCTGAAAGTAGTTGGAAAGGTTCCTAGAAGGCTTCATTTGGTATCGTATTCCCCCCTGGGTTTGGTAGAGTCGCAGCAAAGGCTGTAGCTGGGACTGTAGAGGGGTTAAAACTGTAACCGGCTCCGGTTTCTTTATTTTAAGGGTTAAAGCTCTGAAAATTGGTGTGCAATACTTTGAATGCTTTAAGACACTGTGGTGAAAATTTGGTAAATTTTGAACAATTCCTTCATACTTTTTCACATATTCAGTAATAAAGTGTGCACTGTTTAAAATTTAAAGAGACAGTAACGTTTTTGTGTTTTTTTGACAAGTTTAAGCCTGTTTAACATGTCTGTACCTTCAGATAAGCTATGTTCTATATGTATGAAAGTCAATGTGTCTCCCCCTTCAAAATTGTGTGATAATTGTGCCATAGCGTCCAAACAAGGTAAGGACAGTGCTGCCACAGATATTAAAATTGCCCAAGATGTTTCATCAGATGAAGGGAGTAGACATAGTTCTACATCATCTCCTTCTGTGTCTACGCCAGTTTTGCCCACGCAGGAGGCCCCTAGTACTTCTAGCAACAATTGACGGCAGTAATGGATAACTCCATAGCAAATATTTTATCCAAAATGCCTACATATCAGAGAAAGCGCGATTGCTCTGTTTTAAACACTGAAGAGCAGGAGGGCGCTGATGATTTGTCAGATGGAGAAATTTCAGATTCAGGAAAAATTTCTCAACAAGCTGAACCTGATGTTGTGACATTTAAATTTAAATTAGAACATCTCCGCGCACTGCTTAAGGAGGTGTTATCTACGCTGGATGATTGTGACAACCTGGTCATTCCACAAAAATTATGCAAGATGGACAAGTTCCTAGAGGTTCCGGTGCACCCCGACGCTTTTCCTATACCCAAGCGGGTGGCGGACATAGTGAATAAGGAGTGGGAGAAGCCCGGCATACCTTTTGTTCCCCCTCCTATATTTAAGAAATTATTTCCTATGGTCGACCCCAGAAAGGACTTATGGCAGACAGTCCCTAAGGTCGAGGGGGCAGTCTCAACTCTAAACAAGCGCACTACTATTCCTATCGAGGATAATTGTGCTTTCAAAGATCCTATGGATAAAAAATTGGAGGGTTTGCTTAAAAAGATTTTTGTACAGCAAGGTTACCTCCTGCAACCCATTTCGTGCATTGTTCCTGTCACTACAGCAGCGTGGTTCTGGTTCGAGGAACTAGAAAAGTCGCTCAGTAAAGAGACTCCGTATGAGGAGGTCTTGGACAGAGTTCACGCACTCAAGTTGGCTAATTCTTTTATTTTAGATGCCGCTTTGCAATTAGCTAGATTAGCGGCGAAAAATTCAGGGTTTGCAATTGTGGCGCGCAGAGCGTTTTGGCTAAAGTCTTGGTCAGCGGATGTATCTTCCAAGACAAAATTGCTTAATATCCCCTTCAAGGGTAAAACTCTCTTTGGGCCAGAATTGAAAGAGATTATCTCTGACATCACTGGGGGAAAGGGCCACTCCCTTCCACAAGATAGGCCTTTCAAAGCCAAGAATAAGTCTAATTTTCGTTCCTTTTGCAATTTCAGGAACGGACCGGCCTCTAACTCTGCATCCTCTAAGCAAGAGGGTAATGCTTCCCAAACCAAACCAGCCTGGAAACAGATGCAAGGCTGGAACAAGGGTAAGCAGGCCAAGAAGCCTGCTGCTGCTAACAAAACAGCATGAAGGAGTAGCCCCCGATCCGGGACCGGATCTAGTAGGGGGCAGACTCTCTCTCTTTGCTCAGGCTTGGGCAAGAGATGTTCAGGATCCCTGGACACTAGAAATAGTTTCTCAGGATTACCTTCTGGAATTGAAGGAACTACCCCCAAGGGGAAGGTTCCACATGTCTCACTTATCCTTAAACCAAATAAAGAGACAGGCATTCTTACATTGTGTAGAAGACCTGTTAAAGATGGGAGTGATACACCCAGTTCCAACGGCGGAACAAGGAATGGGATTTTACTCAAATCTGTTTGTAGTTCCCAAAAAAGAGGGAACTTTCAGACCAATTCTGGATTTAAAGATCCTAAACAAATTTCTCAGAGTACCATCGTTCAAAATGGAAACCATTCGAACGATTCTACCCACAATCCAGGAAGGTCAATTTATGACTACAGTGGATCTAAAGGATGCGTATCTACATATTCCTATCCACAAAGAACATCATCAGTTCCTAAGGTTCGCCTTTCTGGACAAACATTTCCAGTTTGTGGCCCTCCCATTCGGGTTAGCCACTGCTCCAAGGATTTTCACAAAGGTACTCGGATCCCTTCTAGCGGTTCTAAGACCAAGGGGCATTGCAGTAGTACCGTACTTGGACGACATTCTAATACAAGCGTCGTCTCTTTCAAAGGCAAAGGCTCACACAGACATCGTTCTGCCCTTTCTCAGATCTCACGGATGGAAAGTGAACATAGAAAAGAGTTCTCTGTCTCCGTCGACAAGAGTTCCTTTCTTGGGAACAATAATAGATTCGTTAGAAATGAGGATTTTCCTGACAGAAGTCAGAAAGTCAAAACTTCTAAACGCTTGTCAAGTTCTTCATTCTATTCCTCGTCCTTCCGTAGCTCAGTGCATGGAAGTAGTAGGGTTGATGGTTGCAGCAATGGACATAGTTCCTTTTGCGCAAATTCATCTAAGACCATTACAACTGTGCATGCTGAAACAGTGGAATGGGGACTATTCAGACTTGTCTCCTGTGATTCAAGTAGATCAGAAGACCAGAGACTCACTCCGTTGGTGGCTAACCCTGGACCACCTGTCCCTGGGAATGAGCTTTCGCAGACCAGAGTGGGTCATCGTCACGACCGACGGCAGTCTAATAGGTTGGGGCGCGGTCTGGGAATCCCTGAAAGCTCAGGGACTATGGTCTCGGGAAGAGTCTCTTCTCCGGATAAACATTCTGGAACTGAGAGCGATATTCAATGCTCTCAGGGCTTGGCCTCAACTAGCAAAGGCCAGATTCATAAGATTCCAATCAGACAACATGACGACTGTTGCTTATATCAATCATCAGGGGGGAACAAGGAGTTCCCTGGCGATGAAAGAAGTGACCAAAATAATAAGATGGGCGGAGGATCACTCCTGCCACCTATCTGCGATCCACATCCCAGGTGTGGAAAACTGGGAGGCGGATTATCTGAGTCGTCAAACATTCCATCCGGGGGAGTGGGAACTCCACCCGGAGATCTTTGCCCCGTTGACTCAATTATGGGGCATTCCAGATATGGATCTGATGGCGTCTCGTCAGAACTTCAAGGTTCCTTGCTACGGGTCCAGATCCAGGGATCCCAAGGCGACTCTAGTGGATGCACTAGTAGCGCCTTGGACCTTCAACCTAGCCTATGTGTTTCCACTGTTTCCTCTCATTCCCTGGCTGGTAGCCAGGATCAAGCAGGAGAGGGCCTCGGTGATCTTGATAGCTCCTGCGTGGCCACACAGGACTTGGTATGCAGACCTGGTGAATATGTCATCGGTTCCACCATGGAAACTACCTTTGAGACAGGATCTTCTTGTACAGGGTCCATTCGAACATCCAAATCTGGTCTCCCTCCAGCTGACGGCTTGGAAATTGAACGCTTGATTCTATCAAAGCGTGGGTTTTCAGATTCTGTGATAGATACTCTAGTTCAAGCCAGAAAACCGGTATCTAGAAAAATTTACCATAAAATATGGAAAAGATATATCTGCTGGTGTGAATCCAAGGGATTCTTATGGAATAAGATCAAAATCCCTAAGATCTTTTCCTTTCTACAAGAGGGTTTGGATAAAGGATTATCAGCGAGTTCTCTAAAGGGACAGATTTCTGCTTTATCTGTCTTTATTACACAAACAACTGGCAGCTGTGCTAGATGTTCAAGCATTTGTTCAGGCTCTGGTTAGGATCAAGCCTGTTTACAGACCTTTGACTCCTCCCTGGAGTTTAAAGGGACACTGTACCCAAAATTTTTCTTTCGTGATTCAAATTGAGCATGAAATTTTAAGCAACTTTCTAATTTACTCCTATTATCAAATTTTCTTCATTCTCTTGGTATCTTTATTTGAAATGCAAGAATGTAAGTTTAGATGCCGGCCCATTTTTGGTGAACAACCTGGGTTGTCCTTGCTGATTGGTGGATAAATTCATCCACCAATAAAAAAGTGCTGTCCAGAGTACTGAAACCAAAAAAAAGCTTAGATGCCTTCTTTTTCAAATAATGATAGCAAGAGAACAAAGAAAAAATGATAATAGGAGTAAATTAGAAAGTTGCTTAAAATTGCATGCTCTTTCTGAATTACAAAAGAAAAAATTTGGGTTCGGTGTCCCTTTAAATCTAGTTCTTTCAGTTCTTCAAGGGGTTCCGTTTGAACCTCTACATTCCATAGATATTAAGTTGTTATCTTGGAAAGTTTTGTTTTTGGTTGCTATTTCTTCTGCTAGAAGAGTTTGAGTTATCTGCTCTGCAGTGTTCTCCGCCCTATCTGGTGTTCCATGCAGATAAGGTTGTTTTGCGTACTAAGCCTGGTTTTCTTCCAAAGGTTGTTTCTAACAAGAATATTAACCAGGAGATACCTTCTTTGTGTCCGAATCCAGTTTCAAAGAAGGAACGTTTGTTATACAATTTAGACGTAGTCCGTGCTCTAAAATTCTATTTAGAAGCTACAAAAGAGTTCAGAATGACTGGGGTGGGCGGAGCCTTGGAGGGAATATATGGCCAGCTTTTGCTGGGACTCTTTGCCATTTCCTGTTGGGGAAGAGATATTCCCACAAGTAAGGATGACGCCGTGGACCGGACACACCGTTGGAGAAAGTAATTTATCAGGTAAGCATAAATTCTGTTTTTTCGCATATCTACAAATTAGACACTTCATATATACTCGAAATTTGATGCAATATTCAGATCCTAAGCTGTGGAAATTGGGTCAGTTAGAGTCCATAATAAAGAGATACCGGACGGGTATTCGCTCAGTAACATCTATATATAGGGCCCTGGCTATGAAAGGCGCAGAAGTAAAAATGGATAAGGTATTTCGGTTATGGAAAATGGAGTTTCCAAATATAGATAGGAAATTTTTTGAAGATAGTTTTTTAAGAATTGAGAAATATTCCTATGATATAGCAATAAGAGAATCACATTATAAACTCTTAATCTCACACCTAAGATAATGGCAAAATGGAATAGACAAGGATCCAATGTATGTTCTAGATGTAACCTTTTAAATGCCAATTTAATCCATCTTTTTTGGTATTGCCCAAAAATACAAAGACTGTGGAAACAGATAGAATTTTGGTTAAATAAATATTTGCCAAAAAAGTTATGTTTAGATGTTCAAATATTTTTCCTATGTACTGAAAAGGGTATGAAAAACAAGCCATTGATCAATACTGCTAATCTATTAACAAGGCAAATGATACTTAGAACTTGGAAAGATAAAAATGCACCAAGTGTAGCGCAATTCACCCATAATATGATGTATCAAATGGTCCTAGATCAACATAATCCTTGGATTTTTCAGGAAAAAAAATTAAGAGTTTATGGTAAAATGGGAGAAAGTTATTCTTGATCAACATAGAGATGTTCAATTACAGTTGATAGAATATTTCCGCTCTTCCCCTCTCTTCCTCCAAATAATATTATCAGAGAATTACCCAAGGTGTTGGAGACAATATCTCTATTAAATAGATTTAGATTAGTAGTCGATAATCTTTTATGGTCCCGAATCTTTCTCTTCTCTTTTTTTTTTTTTGTTCTGTTTTGGCTTGGTTTGTTTTGTCTTGTTCTGTTTTGGTTTGGTATTAATATCAGATTGTCATTACTGTTTTTTGTTATATGTTTAATAATATATAAAACTAGGGATGCACCGAAATTTCGGCCGCAGAAAGTTTCGGCCGAAAATGGCATTTTTGGCTATTTCGGTTTTCGTTTTTTTTTTGCCTGTTATTTTCGGTAAGCATCAAATTTGATGCTAGACTAGAGCTGCTGTTTAAGGTTATTACTTGACTTACTGTTCTGCATATAATGAGTTTTCTAGGACTATACTTTATTTGGATAATTGGTAAAAAAACTGTTAAATATGATTCTGTTACATAGAACTAAATGAAGAATAATACAGTATATTGATATTTATAATTGTTTTAAGTAGGGATGCACCAAAATTTTGGTCACAGAAACATTTTGGCCGAAAATGGCATTATTTCTCCAACATAGGTGTGTCCGGTCCACGGCGTCATCCTTACTTGTGGGATATTCTCTTCCCCAACAGGAAATGGCAAAGAGCCCAGCAAAGCTGGTCACATGATCCCTCCTAGGCTCCGCCTACCCCAGTCATTCTCTTTGCCGTTGTACAGGCAACATCTCCACGGAGATGGCTTAGAGTTTTTTAGTGTTTAACTGTAGTTTTTCATTATTCAATCAAGAGTTTGTTATTTTCAAATAGTGCTGGTACGTACTATTTACTCAGAAACAGAAAAGAGATGAAGAATTCTGTTTGTATGAGGAAAATGATTTTAGCAACCGTAACTAAAATCCATGGCTGTTCCACACAGGACTGTTGAGAGCAATTAACTTCAGTTGGGGGAACAGTTTGCAGTCTCTTGCTGCTTGAGGTATGACACATTCTAACAAGACGATGTAATGCTGGAAGCTGTCATTTTCCCTATGGGATCCGGTAAGCCATGTTTATTACGATTGTAAATAAGGGCTTCACAAGGGCTTATTTAAACTGTAGACTTTTTCTGGGCTAAATCGATTGATTATTAACACATATTTAGCCTTGAGGAATCATTTTATCTGGGTATTTTGATATAATAATATCGGCAGGCACTGTTTTAGACACCTTATTCTTTAGGGGCTTTCCCCAAGCATAGGCAGAGTCTCATTTTCGCGCCGGTGTTGCGCACTTGTTTTTGAGAGGCATGGCATGCAGTCGCATGTGAGAGGAGCTCTGATACTTAGAAAAGACTTCTGAAGGCGTCATTTGGTATCGTATTCCCCTTTGGGTTTGGTTGGGTCTCAGCAAAGCAGATACCAGGGACTGTAAAGGGGTTTAAAGCTTAAAACGGCTCCGGTTCCGTTATTTTAAGGGTTAAAGCTTCCAAAATTGGTGTGCAATATTTTCAAGGCTTTAAGACGCTGTGGTGAAAATTTGGTGAATTTTGAACAATTCCTTCATGTTTTTTCGCAATTGCAGTAATAAAGTGTGTTCAGTTTAAAATTTAAAGTGACAGTAACGGTTTTATTTTAAAACGTTTTTTGTACTTTCTGATCAAGTTTATGCCTGTTTAACATGTCTGAACTACCAGATAGACTGTGTTCTGAATGTGGGGAAGCCAGAATTCCTATTCATTTAAATAAATGTGATTTATGTGATAATGACAATGATGCCCAAGATGATTCCTCAAGTGAGGGGAGTAAGCATGGTACTGCATCATTCCCTCCTTCGTCTACACGAGTCTTGCCCACTCAGGAGGCCCCTAGTACATCTAGCGCGCCAATACTCCTTACTATGCAACAATTAACGGCTGTAATGGATAATTCTGTCAAAAACATTTTAGCCAAAATGAACCCTTGTCAGCGTAAGCGTGGCTGCTCTGTTTTAGTTACTGAAGAGCATGACGACGCTGATATTAATATCTCTGAAGGGCCCCTAACCCAATCTGAGGGGGCCAGGGAGGTTTTGTCTGAGGGAGAAATTACTGATTTAGGGAACATTTCTCAGCAGGCTGAATCTGATGTGATTACATTTAAATTTAAATTGGAACATCTCCGCATTTTGCTTAAGGAGGTATTATCCACTCTGGATGATTGTGAAAATTTAGTCATCCCAGAGAAACTATGTAAAATGGACAAGTTCCTAGAGGTGCCGGGGCTCCCAGAAGCTTTTCCTATACCCAAGCGGGTGGCGGACATTGTTAATAAAGAATGGGAAAGGCCCGGTATTCCTTTCGTCCCTCCCCCCATATTTAAAAAATTGTTTCCTATGGTCGACCCCAGAAAGGACTTATGGCAGTCAGTCCCCAAGGTCGAGGGAGCGGTTTCTACTTTAAACAAACGCACCACTATTCCAATAGAGGATAGTTGTGCTTTCAAAGATCCTATGGATAAAAAATTAGAAGGTTTGCTTAAAAAGATGTTTGTTCAGCAGGGTTACCTTCTACAACCCATTTCTTGCATTGTCCCTGTCACTACTGCCGCATATTTCTGGTTTGATGAACTGCTTAAGGTGCTCGATAGTGACTCTCCTCCTTATGAGGAGATTATGGACAGAATCAATGCTCTCAAATTGGCTAATTCTTTCACTCTAGACGCCTCTTTGCAATTGGCTAAGTTAGCGGCTAAGAACTCTGGGTTTGCTATTGTGGCGCGCAGAGCGCTTTGGTTGAAATCTTGGTCGGCTGATGCGTCTTCCAAGAACAAGCTACTAAACATTCCTTTCAAGGGGAAAACGTTGTTTGGTCCTGACTTGAAAGAGATTATCTCTGATATCACTGGGGGTAAGGGCCACGCCCTTCCTCAGGATCGGCCTTTCAAGGCAAAAAATAGACCTAATTTTCGTCCCTTTCGTAAAAACGGACCAGCCCAAGGTGCTACGTCCTCTAAGCAAGAGGGTAATACTTCTCAGGCCAAGCCAGCTTGGAGACCAATGCAAGGCTGGAACAAGGGAAAGCAGGCCAAGAAACCTGCCACTGCTACCAAGACAGCATGAAATATTGGCCCCCGATCCGGGACCGGATCTGGTGGGGGGCAGACTCTCTCTCTTCGCTCAGGCTTGGGCAAGAGATGTTCTGGATCCTTGGGCGCTAGAAATAGTCTCCCAGGGTTATCTTCTGGAATTCAAGGGACTTCCCCCAAGGGGGAGGTTCCACAGGTCGCAGTTGTCTTCAGACCACATAAAAAGACAGGCGTTCTTACATTGTGTAGAAGACCTGTTAAAAATGGGAGTGATTCATCCTGTTCCATTAAGAGAACAAGGGATGGGGTTCTACTCCAATCTGTTCATAGTTCCCAAAAAAGAGGGAACGTTCAGACCAATCCTAGATCTCAAGATCTTAAACAAATTTCTCAAGGTCCCATCGTTCAAGATGGAAACCATTCGAACTATCCTTCCTTCCATCCAGGAAGGTCAATTCATGACCACGGTGGATTTAAAGGATGCGTATCTACATATTCCTATCCACAAGGAACATCATCGGTTCCTAAGGTTTGCATTCCTGGACAAACATTACCAGTTCGTGGCGCTTCCTTTCGGATTAGCCACTGCTCCAAGGATTTTCACAAAGGTACTAGGGTCCCTTCTAGCGGTGCTAAGACCAAGGGGCATTGCAGTAGTACCTTACCTGGACGACATTCTGATTCAAGCGTCGTCCCTTCCTCAAGCAAAGGCTCACACGGACATTGTCCTGGCCTTTCTCAGATCTCACGGCTGGAAAGTGAACGTGGAAAAGAGTTCTCTATCCCCGTCAACAAGGGTTCCCTTCTTGGGAACAATTATAGACTCCTTAGAAATGAGGATCTTTCTAACAGAGGCCAGAAAAACAAAGCTTCTGGACTCTTGTCGGATACTTCATTCCGTTCCTCTTCCTTCCATAGCTCAGTGCATGGAAGTGATCGGTTTGATGGTGGCGGCGATGGACATAGTTCCTTTTGCGCGCATTCATCTAAGACCATTACAACTGTGCATGCTCAGTCAGTGGAATGGGGACTATACAGACTTGTCTCCGAAGATACAAGTAAATCAGAGGACCAGAGACTCACTCCGTTGGTGGCTGTCCCTGGACAATCTGTCTCAAGGGATGATGTTCCACAGACCAGAGTGGGTCATTGTCACGACCGACGCCAGTCTGATAGGCTGGGGCGCGGTCTGGGGATCCCTGAAAGCTCAGGGTCTTTGGTCTCGGGAAGAATCTCTTCTACCGATAAATATTCTGGAACTGAGAGCGATATTCAATGCTCTCCAGGCCTGGCCCCAGCTTGCGAGGACCAGGTTCATACGGTTTCAATCAGACAACATGACGACTGTTGCGTACATCAACCATCAGGGGGGAACAAGAAGTTCCCTAGCGATGGAAGAAGTAACCAAAATTATTCTTTGGGCGGAGTCTCACTCCTGCCACCTGTCTGCTATCCACATCCCAGGAGTGGAAAATTGGGAAGCGGATTTTCTGAGTCGGCAGACATTGCATCCGGGGGAGTGGGAACTCCATCCGGAAATCTTTGCCCAAGTCACTCACCTGTGGGGCATTCCAGACATGGATCTGATGGCCTCTCGTCAGAACTTCAAAGTTCCTTGCTACGGGGCCAGATCCAGGGATCCCAAGGCGGCTCTAGTGGATGCACTAGTAGCACCTTGGACCTTCAAACTAGCTTATGTGTTCCCGCCATTTCCTCTCATCCCCAGGCTGATAGCCAGGATCAAGCAGGAGAGGGCGTCGGTGATCTTGATAGCTCCTGCGTGGCCACGCAGGACTTGGTATGCAGATCTGGTGAATATGTCATCGGCTCCACCTTGGAAGCTACCTTTGAGACGAGACCTTCTGGTTCAGGGTCCGTTCGAACATCCGAATTTGGTTTCACTCCAGCTGACTGCTTGGAGATTGAACGCTTGATTTTATCGAAGCGAGGATTCTCAGATTCTGTTATCGATACTCTTGTTCAGGCCAGAAAGCCTGTGACTAGAAAGATTTACCACAAAATTTGGAAAAAATATATCTGTTGGTGTGAATCTAAAGGATTCCCTTGGGACAAGGTTAAGATTCCTAGGATTCTATCCTTCCTTCAAGAAGGATTGGACAAAGGATTATCTGCTAGTTCCCTGAAGGGACAGATTTCTGCCTTGTCGGTATTACTTCACAAAAAGCTGGCAGCTGTGCCAGATGTTCAAGCCTTTGTTCAGGCTCTGGTTAGAATCAAGCCTGTTTACAAACCTTTGACTCCTCCTTGGAGTCTCAATTTAGTTCTTTCAGTTCTTCAGGGGGTTCCGTTTGAACCCTTACATTCCGTTGATATTAAGTTATTATCTTGGAAAGTTTTGTTTTTAGTTGCGATTTCTTCTGCTAGAAGAGTCTCAGAATTATCTGCTCTGCAGTGTTCTCCTCCTTATCTGGTATTCCATGCAGATAAGGTGGTTTTACGTACTAAACCTGGTTTTCTTCCAAAAGTTGTTTCTAACAAAAACATTAACCAGGAGATTATCGTACCTTCTCTGTGTCCAAAGCCAGTTTCAAAGAAGGAACGTTTGTTGCACAATTTGGATGTTGTTCGCGCTCTAAAATTCTATTTAGATGCTACAAAGGATTTTAGACAAACATCTTCCTTGTTTGTTGTTTATTCAGGTAAAAGGAGAGGTCAAAAAGCAACTTCTACCTCTCTCTCTTTTTGGATTAAAAGCATCATCAGATTGGCTTACGAGACTGCCGGACGGCAGCCTCCCGAAAGAATCACAGCTCATTCCACTAGGGCTGTGGCTTCCACATGGGCCTTCAAGAACGAGGCTTCTGTTGATCAGATATGTAGGGCAGCGACTTGGTCTTCACTGCACACTTTTACCAAATTTTACAAGTTTGATACTTTTGCTTCTTCTGAGGCTATTTTTGGGAGAAAGGTTTTGCAAGCCGTGGTGCCTTCCATTTAGGTGACCTGATTTGCTCCCTCCCTTCATCCGTGTCCTAAAGCTTTGGTATTGGTTCCCACAAGTAAGGATGACGCCGTGGACCGGACACACCTATGTTGGAGAAAACAGAATTTATGTTTACCTGATAAATTTCTTTCTCCAACGGTGTGTCCGGTCCACGGCCCGCCCTGGTTTTTTTAATCAGGTCTGATATTTTATTTTCTTTAACTACAGTCACCACGGTACCATATGGTTTCTCCTATGCAAATATTCCTCCTTAACGTCGGTCGAATGACTGGGGTAGGCGGAGCCTAGGAGGGATCATGTGACCAGCTTTGCTGGGCTCTTTGCCATTTCCTGTTGGGGAAGAGAATATCCCACAAGTAAGGATGACGCCGTGGACCGGACACACCGTTGGAGAAAGAAATTTATCAGGTAAACATAAATTCTGTTTTTTTGCCTGTTTTTTTTTTCTTGGTAAAATTATTGTGTAGCATATTATTGTTTTAAGATATTTTTGTCCAATTTTAGTGTGTTACTTTCAATAAAAGTGTGGGCTTTTTTTTATTGGCTCTAATTATGCAAAAAAAAACAAAAACTAAAAAAATTAATTTGAAAAAATAAATTTTCGGTATCAGTTTCGGTTTTCGGCCAAGTGCATCCCGGATTTTCGGATTCGGTTTCGGTCCAGAATTTCCATTTTGGTGCATCACTATATAAAACCCAAATATATAGGATGTATACAATGACGCATTAATTGTATGAAGTACATTGATTTAGGTGATTGGCTGATATAAATCATGTTGAATATGAATATTTAGGTTAAAATGGTATGTTTATATGACATTGTAAAAGGATGTTATTATTGAATGTATACATCTTTATACATCTGTTATTTGTTATTACACTTTATTGGCTATAAATAAAAAGTATAAAAAAAAAAAAGCTACTAGCCCCGAGTTAAACGTTACTAGTCCACTTATTGTTAACGATAGGAAAAAAATATTTTTTACTCGCCCTGGACTAGTTTACAAGTGGGAATTTTTTAATTTATTTTTTAATCAGGTTTAGAGAACATAATATTGTTACAATATGAAAATACAAATAATGCAGACATGTTCTTTGGTTTATCCTTTTTTTTTGCCTATTAAAGGCAAATTGACAAAGAGTGAATACAAGTGGAAATTTCAATCCCTGCAAGTGTGTATATGTATGGGTATTATATATTATTATTTTTATTATTATATACTGTACATCTTTTAGAATTTAAAAAAATAGTGATCTGATTAGCTTAAATTTCTTTTTTTTTCTTTTTTTTCTTTTTTGTTAGAGATGGTTAGTCGAATTTAAACTGCCAAACTTCATGCAGGTTTGTTATTACAATCTAGAATTAGAAACATCTGAAAAATCTAGTTTGTAAAAGAACCTCTCAACAACTTGAACTTTGGTTTTATGACACCCTTATCTGTCTCACTGGTAATTTCTGTTCCATACTTAATTTTTTTTTTTGCTTATAAAATATATTCCTATTTTACCTTGTTTCTCACAGATTTTGAGTTTTCAAATTTTACTGAGATTCCAACAATGGTTTAAAATTAAAAATGTGGTTGTGTTTTGAACTTAAAAGGGAGGATTTTTGTATTTTTTTTAATTGTTTTTGCATGTAGGTTAAAACACACACACACACACACACACACACACACACACACACCTTGTTTTCTGCAATTTTTTTTCAAAGTTCAAATTCCACCCACCTAATTTGCAGGAGCAAATCCTTCCTTTTATCTCTTCTAAGGCCAATTAAGGAGAATTATGTGGTAGAGTTAGGCTTGTGATGTCTGCAGTGTTCACTTCCAAATCTCAGAAATGCACAAGTCACAATTTTCACATAGTGCAGAATTATATAACATTATACTAGCCAAACATTAAAAAACATAATTGTACCCTATTAATTTAAAAAAAAGCACAGAGCGGAGAGCGGGTCTGTGAAACAGCGTTTGTTTTTTTAAATTAATAGGGTACAATTATGTTTTTTAATGTTTGGCTACTATAATGTTATATAATTCTGCACTATGTGCAGAATTATATAACATTATTTTTAAGGTTTACTGTCCCTTTAAAGGGATTCAGGTGGAGAATACAATTTTAAACAACATTCCAATTTACTTCTATTATCAAATTTGCTTCATTCTTTAAATATCTTTTGTTGAAGAAATAGCAATGCACATAGATGAGCCAATCACATGAGGCATCTATGTGCAACCACGAATCGGCAGCTACTGAGCCTATCTAGATATGCTTTTCAGCAAAAGATATCAAGAGAATGAAGCAAATAAGAATAGAACTATATTAGAAAGTTGTTTAAAATCGTATGCTCTTTCTAAATCGTGAAAGAAAACATTTGGGTTTCATGTCCCTTTTTAAAGGGACATGAAACCCACATTTTTTCGTTCATGATTTAGAAAAAGCATACAATTCCAAACAACTTTCTAATGTACTTCTGTTATCTAATTTGCTTCATTCTCTTGATATCCTTTGCTGAAAAGTATATCTAGATAGGCTCAGTAGCTGCTGATTGGTGGTTGCACTTAAATACCTTGTGATTGGCTCACCCATGTGCATTGCTATTTCTTTAATAAAGCAAAGGATATCTAAAGAATACAGCAAACTAGATAAAAGAAGTAATTTAAAATGTTTAAAATTATATTCTTTATCTGAATCATGAAAGGAAAATGTTGGATTTAAAGGGATAGGAAAGTCAAAATTAAACTTGCATGATCCAGATAGAGCAGGTCATTTTAAGAGACTTTTAAATTAACTTCTGTTTGCAAATGTGCTTCATTTTCTTAGTATCCCTTGATGAAAAGTAATACGCACATATCATACACCAGTGGGAGCTGCTGCTTATTGGTGCCTGCACACATTTGTCTCTTGTGATTGGCTAAATAGATATTTTCAAGTAACTGCCAGTAGTGCAATGCTGTCCCTTCAGCAATGGATAACAAGAAAATGAAGCAAATTTGCTAATAGAAGAAAGTTGTTTAAAATTGCATGCTCTATCTGAATCATCAAATAATTTTTTGGGGTTTACTATCCCTTTTAATGTCCGTTTAAATTACAGGAAAAGAAGAAAAAATAGCATATTGCAAAGTTGTTTTACTATGATTAATTAAAGGTTTATGAAAGTAAAAATTAAACTTTAATCTGTGTTCTTCACAGAAAATGTTGCCAGTCTCATGTTGTTGTGAAGTATCTGGGTTGGGGTAGAGCAATATTATTATATTATTAAATATTGTAATATTTATAAATGTTCAAAGGACAAATACATTGCATAATTTTACATAAATGGGTTTAATAATAATTTGTGTCATAAACATTTAAAAAAATGTAATGTTAGCTCATTTTATCATTTAATATTGTCCTACATTTTAGCTTACAAGGTCAGTAAAATCAGCCGGGTGGTAAATACTTTTTAATGATTCAGATTGAGCATTCAGTTTTAAGAGACTTTTCAATTTACTTCTGTTGTCAAATTTACTTCATTCTCTTGATATCCTAGATAGGCCCAGGAACATCAGTGTACTATAGGACAGGGCTTGACAAACCCAGGAGCCAGGGGAGACACTGTCTCCTAGAATTTTACCCCTGGTTCCTAACCTTTAGGCTTCTTCTCCATATATCTATATACAAATACCACTGTCTGGCTCCTAAATAGTCTTACTGGCTCCTAAATGTTAAACAGATTTGTCGACCCAGTATAAGGAACTTTTTAGTGGATTGTTACTCTGGAGCTGACTTTAAAGGGACACTAAACCCAATTTTTTTCTTTCATGATTCAGATGGAGCATGCACTTTTAAGCAACTTTCTAATTTACTCCTATTATCAAATTGTATTCGTTCTCTTGCTATCTTTATTTGAAAAGCAGAAATGTAAAGCTTGGGAGCTGGGACATTTTTGATAACAGGGGTAAATTAGAAATGGCATGCTCTATCTGAATCATTAATTAAAAATTGGATTTAGTATCCCTTTAACTTTGCAGGGGTTAAACACACAGCAATAAATACAAACGATAATAAAATGTTTTAACACATTAGAACATTTCATTTAAACACTTTTTTATTTCCATTTAAAATGTTATATTAAAATCTTAATCTGATAGTTTCATTACTTGGTTTTTATAGAACATTTCCTTTTTCTAAAATTTGGAACACATTCTAAAAAACAGAATTTATGTTTACCTGATAAATTACTTTCTCCAACGGTGTGTCCGGTCCACGGCGTCATCCTTACTTGTGGGGATATTCTCTTCCCCAACAGGAAATGGCAAAGAGCCCAGCAAAGCTGGTCACATGATCCCTCCTAGGCTCCGCCTACCCCAGTCATTCGACCGACGTTATTGAGGAATATTTGCATAGGAGAAACCATATGATACCGTGGTGACTGTAGTTAAAGAAAATAAATTATCAGACCTGATTAAAAAACCAGGGCGGGCCGTGGACCGGACACACCGTTGGAGAAAGTAATTTATCAGGTAAACATAAATTCTGTTTTCTCCAACATCGGTGTGTCCGGTCCACGGCGTCATCCTTACTTGTGGGAACCAATACCAAAGCTTTAGGACACGGATGATGGGAGGGAGCAAATCAGGTCACCTAGATGGAAGGCACCACGGCTTGCAAAACCTTTCTCCCAAAAATAGCCTCAGAAGAAGCAAAAGTATCAAACTTGTAAAATTTGGTAAAAGTGTGCAGTGAAGACCAAGTCGCTGCCCTACATATCTGATCAACAGAAGCCTCGTTCTTGAAGGCCCATGTGGAAGCCACAGCCCTAGTGGAATGAGCTGTGATTCTTTCGGGAGGCTGCCGTCCGGCAGTCTCGTAAGCCAATCTGATGATGCTTTTAATCCAAAAAGAGAGAGAGGTAGAAGTTGCTTTTTGACCTCTCCTTTTACCGGAATAAACAACAAACAAGGAAGATGTTTGTCTAAAATCCTTTGTAGCATCTAAATAGAATTTTAGAGCGCGAACAACATCCAAATTGTGCAACAAACGTTCCTTCTTCGAAACTGGTTTCGGACACAGAGAAGGTACGATAATCTCCTGGTTAATGTTTTTGTTAGAAACAACTTTTGGAAGAAAACCAGGTTTAGTACGTAAAACCACCTTATCTGCATGGAACACCAGATAAGGAGGAGAACACTGCAGAGCAGATAATTCTGAAACTCTTCTAGCAGAAGAAATTGCAACCAAAAACAAAACTTTCCAAGATAATAACTTAATATCAACGGAATGTAAGGGTTCAAACGGAACCCCCTGAAGAACTGAAAGAACTAAGTTGAGACTCCAAGGAGGAGTCAAAGGTTTGTAAACAGGCTTGATTCTAACCAGAGCCTGAACAAAGGCTTGAACATCTGGCACAGCTGCCAGCTTTTTGTGAAGTAACACAGACAAGGCAGAAATCTGTCCCTTCAGGGAACTTGCAGATAATCCTTTTTCCAATCCTTCTTGAAGGAAGGATAGAATCTTAGGAATCTTAACCTTGTCCCAAGGGAATCCTTTAGATTCACACCAACAGATATATTTTTTCCAAATTTTGTGGTAAATCTTTCTAGTTACAGGCTTTCTGGCCTGAACAAGAGTATCGATAACAGAATCTGAGAACCCTCGCTTCGATAAGATCAAGCGTTCAATCTCCAAGCAGTCAGCTGGAGTGAGACCAGATTCGGATGTTCGAACGGACCTTGAACAAGAAGGTCTCGTCTCAAAGGTAGCTTCCATGGTGGAGCCGATGACATATTCACCAGATCTGCATACCAAGTCCTGCGTGGCCACGCAGGAGCTATCAAGATCACCGACGCCCTTTCCTGATTGATCCTGGCTACCAGCCTGGGGATGAGAGGAAACGGCGGGAATACATAAGCTAGTTTGAAGGGCCAAGGTGCTACTAGTGCATCCACTAGAGCCGCCTTGGGATCCCTGGATCTGGACCCGTAGCAAGGAACTTTGAAGTTCTGACGAGAGGCCATCAGATCCATGTCTGGAATGCCCCACAGTTGAGTGACTTGGGCAAAGATTTCCGGATGGAGTTCCCACTCCCCCGGATGCAATGTCTGACGACTCAGAAAATCCGCTTCCCAATTTTCCACTCCTGGGATGTGGATAGCAGACAGGTGGCAGGAGTGAGACTCCGCCCATAGAATGATTTTGGTCACTTCTTCCATCGCCAGGGAACTCCTTGTTCCCCCCTGATGGTTGATGTACGCAACAGTTGTCATGTTGTCTGATTGAAACCGTATGAACTTGGCCCTCGCTAGCTGAGGCCAAGCCTTGAGAGCATTGAATATCGCTCTCAGTTCCAGAATATTTATCGGTAGAAGAGATTCTTCCCGAGACCAAAGACCCTGAGCTTTCAGGGATCCCCAGACCGCGCCCCAGCCCATCAGACTGGCGTCGGTCGTGACAATGACCCACTCTGGTCTGCGGAAGGTCATCCCTTGTGACAGGTTGTCCAGGGACAGCCACCAACGGAGTGAGTCTCTGGTCCTCTGATTTACTTGTATCCTCGGAGACAAGTTTGTATAGTCCCCATTCCACTGACTGAGCATGCACAGTTGTAATGGTCTTAGATGAATGCGCGCAAAAGGAACTATGTCCATTGCCGCTACCATCAAACCTATCACTTCCATGCACTGCGCTATGGAAGGAAGAGGAACGGAATGAAGTATCCGACAAGAGTCTAGAAGTTTTGTTTTTCTGGCCTCTGTCAGAAAAATCCTCATTTCTAAGGAGTCTATTATTGTCCCCAAGAAGGGAACCCTTGTTGACGGAGATAGAGAACTCTTTTCCACGTTCACTTTCCATCCGTGAGATCTGAGAAAGGCCAGGACGATGTCCGTGTGAGCCTTTGCTTGAGGAAGGGACGACGCTTGAATCAGAATGTCGTCCAAGTAAGGTACTACAGCAATGCCCCTTGGTCTTAGCACAGCTAGAAGGGACCCTAGTACCTTTGTGAAAATCCTTGGAGCAGTGGCTAATCCGAAAGGAAGTGCCACGAACTGGTAATGCTTGTCCTGGAATGCGAACCTTAGGAACCGATGATGTTCCTTGTGGATAGGAATATGTAGATACGCATCCTTTAAATCCACCGTGGTCATGAATTGACCTTCCTGGATGGAAGGAAGAATTGTTCGAATGGTTTCCATTTTGAACGATGGAACCTTGAGAAACTTGTTTAAGATCTTGAGATCTAAGATTGGTCTGAACGTTCCCTCTTTTTTGGGAACTATGAACAGATTGGAGTAGAACCCCATCCCTTGTTCTCCTAATGGAACAGGATGAATCACTCCCATTTTTAACAGGTCTTCTACACAACGTAAGAATGCCTGTCTTTTTATGTGGTCTGAAGACAACTGAGACCTGTGGAACCTCCCCCTTGGGGGAAGCCCCTTGAGTTCCAGAAGATAACCTTGGGAGACTATTTCTAGCGCCCAAGGATCCAGAACATCTCTTGCCCAAGCCCGAGCGAAGAGAGAGAGTCTGCCCCTTGCACACCAAATTTGGAAGCTTTAACCCTTAAAATAACGGAACCGGAGCCGTTTTTAACTTTAACCCCTTTACAGTCCCTGGTATCTGCTTTGCTGAGACCCAACCAAGCCCAAAGGGGAATACGATACCAAATGACGCCTTCAGAAAGTCTTTTCTATGTATCAGAGCTCCTCACACATGCGACTGCATGTCATGCCTCTCAAAAACAAGTGCGCAACACCGGCGCGAAAATGAGGCTCTGCCTATGATTTGGGAAAGCCCCTAAAGAGAAAGGTGTCTAAAAAAGTGCCTGCCGATATAATCTTATCAAAATACCCAGATTAAATGATTCCTCAAGGCTAAATATGTGTTAATAATGAATCGATTTAGCCCAGAAAAAGTCTACAGTCTTAATAAGCCCTTGTGAAGCCCTTATTTACAATCTTAATAAACATGGCTTACCGGATCCCATAGGGAAAATGACAGCTTCCAGCATTACATCGTCTTGTTAGAATGTGTCATACCTCAAGCAGCAAGAGACTGCTCACTGTTCCCCCAACTGAAGTTAATTCCTCTCAACAGTCCTGTGTGGAACAGCCATGGATTTTAGTAACGGTTGCTAAAATCATTTTCCTCATACAAACAGAAATCTTCATCTCTTTTCTGTTTCTGAGTAAATAGTACATACCAGCACTATTTTAAAATAACAAACTCTTGATTGAATAATAAAAACTACAGTTAAACACTAAAAAACTCTAAGCCATCTCCGTGGAGATGTTGCCTGTACAACGGCAAAGAGAATGACTGGGGTAGGCGGAGCCTAGGAGGGATCATGTGACCAGCTTTGCTGGGCTCTTTGCCATTTCCTGTTGGGGAAGAGAATATCCCCACAAGTAAGGATGACGCCGTGGACCGGACACACCTATGTTGGAGAAAAAGGACACATGCATTTATTTTATATTATAAATGTACATACTTATTTATAATTATTTTATTAAACTTCAATTGCTTTTAGTTCCATTCCTGCCACCCTTGTAGTATTTTCTACGGATGTCTTCTAAGTTGGTCCTCTAATCCCCAGCATTGCCACACGACTGATTAAAATCTAGACTCCAAGCAGAAATGAGTACTAGAGCCAAAAGGAGACTCCTAATGAGGTATTTGTAAACAGTGAATCAATCATTTTCCAATTAATTGTTAACTCTTATAGCTGCAAACTAGCGCATAGCTGGCCTAGGCTGTAGTGACCTCAAGGGCGCATGATACAGCTGCACTAGACTACAGAAAATTAAAAGTGGGCGGGAGAATATCAAGCTACGGTAGGATGAAAAATTATTGTTATTAAAAGTATATATAAAAAAAATATTTATAGAGATGTAGGTTGGGATGGCACATGCAATAAACAGGTAGTTTATTAAAAGCTTTTAATTTCCATCACTTTAACATCTTTCATGTCACGTCAAACTTGAGAGCCAAAGATTGAGGAGCCAATAATATTTAAAGGGAGTTTGAACCCATTTTTTTTTCTATCGTAATTCAGATAGAGCATGCAATTTTAAACAACTTTCTAATTTACTTCTATTATCAAATTGTCTTCATTCTCTTGGTATCTTTATTTGAAATGCAAGAATGTAAGTTTAGATGCCGGCCTATTTTTGGTGAACACACTGTGTTGTTCTTGCTGATTAGTGGGTAAATTCACCTACCAATAAACAAGTGCTTTCCATGGTTCTGAACCACAAAAATAGCTTACATGCCTTCTTTTTCAAATAAAGAAAGCAAGAGAATGAAGAAAAAATGATAATAGGAGTAAATTAGAAAAATGTTTAAAATTGCATGCTCTATCTGAATCACAAAAGAAAAAATTTGGGTTAAGTGTCCCATTAAATATAGATATTTGTAGAATGTTTAAAAAAAAGTTAAGAGTCAGGAGTCCCTGGCACCTGGGATTTGTGAAACCTGTTTTTGTTGTATATTTACTAAAAACCTCATTGGATCATAACAAAAAGATTGTGGTGGCACTTTTATTTCTTTCTAATGACACAATGAGTCCACAGATCATCTAATTACTATTGGGAATATCACTCCTGCCCAGCAGGAGGCGGCAAAGAGCACCACAGCAAAGCTGTTAAATATCACCTCCCTTCCCTCCAACCCCAGTCATTCTCTTTGCCTACGTTAGAGCAAGGAAGTGGTAAAGTTAGGTGTTAGGAAAAGATTCTTCAAGCAAGATTTTATTATTTTTTAAGCAGTGCAAGATTGTTCTGCTTTGCTCTATGGTGTAGCCATAGTCCTTATTAGTCTCTTCAGTAGAGCAGTGGTGGCTTTAAAGCAGTGGGAACTTGTGGGACATAATTCTCACTGCGCCTCCCATGTATTTATGCTGCCCTACCCATGCAAGCCTGAGTAAGATTACTCAGTCTTTGTTTCTATCCACAGGTCCATGTGAGGGAACTGGCCTCCCAAACCTAGTGAGCTGCCGTTCTGCCTGGCAGAAATATTAAAGGGCCATTATACACTCATTTTTTCTTTGCATAAATGTTTTGTAGATGATCTATTTATAAAGCCCATAAAGTTTTTTTTTTTTTAAAATGTATAATTTTGCTTATTTTAAAATAACATTGCTCTAATTTTCAGACTCCTAACCAAGCCCCAAAGTTTTATTTGAATACCGTCCGCTACCTTCTCCAGCTTGCTCCTGTTTGTGTAAAGGGTCTTTTCATATGCAAAAGAAGGGGGAGTGGGGAGTGTCTTATTTCCCACTTGCAGTGGGTTTTCCAACTGCCTTTTCAACAGAGCTAAACTGAAAGCTTCTAAGTACGTTTTTAAACCATTTTATACTGGATTTTTATATCAGTATCTGTGCATCTTATTCTTTATAGTAGTGTCTATTACATGCAGTTATATGAAAATGAGTGTATACTGTCCCTTTTAAGGTAAGTGCTAACTTTATATTTTTCTGGGACATGCAGAGAAAAAGGATAGCACTTTTACTTTCATTGGGGCAAATTACATTCCTATGACGGGAATATTTATTAAGGGCAGCGGAGCAGGCACTGGGGACGAGGAGAACTGGCTCTTGGTGGTGTATGATTTTTTTTATACTTTACTCCCGACGGCTGTGTTAATTGAATTAGCCGATCAGGAGTTTTAAGGTTAGATACAGCGGCAATTCATATTGCGCGCTTTTTTTCTAGCCCTGTTTGTCACTTCCTGTGTCTCCGGAGGGAAATTCAGCTGCAGTGTTTACAGAGTTGAGTCCGGATCAGTCACAAAGTAGTTTACTTCGTTAGAGGCAGGCAGGTAAGCACCTCAGCAATGCTAAACTGAGGTGTAGAGTTGTCTGAAAGTCATTTTGGGGGCTAAGGGGTAATTTTAATAGTTGAAAAATAAAGCAGCTATTTTGTTCGTTTAAAATTTAAAGGAACAGTAACACATTTTTTAACCTTTGTTGGGGGATATTTTCTGAGTTAAATATCAGTTGTCTGTTTATTGGTGAATAAAGATGGACCAAGAAACCCTGCAAGATGTTACATGTTCTTTATGTTTTGATACTAATGTAGAACTGCCAATCCCTTTCTGTTCCTCATGTATTGAGAGATCTATACATTATAGGGAAATACTTTTTTTCTGAGCCAACATTGTCTAAGGCGGATACTGTTCAGGAGTCTTCTGACAATGTACAAGATTTGCCGCAGCTT
Source organism: Bombina bombina (assembly GCF_027579735.1). Taxonomy (NCBI): domain Eukaryota; kingdom Metazoa; phylum Chordata; class Amphibia; order Anura; family Bombinatoridae; genus Bombina; species Bombina bombina. Next base: position 79,795,734 of record NC_069510.1, on the reverse strand, counting down.
TCTCCTCAAGTGTCCCAAAGTTTAGCGTCCATACAGCCAGTGCCCTGTGCTTCTATTACTCCACCTGGAGTTACCTTGCAAGACATTGCTTCCCTAATGTCATCAGCGGTATCTGATGCATTGTCTGCTTTTCCCATGTTGCAGGGAAAGCGCAAGAGGAAATATAATCAATCTATGAATAAGGTTGCTGACACAGTAGTGGCTATTCCGAATGTTTCTTCCCACAAACCTGAAGAGGAAGATACTTCGGTAGCATCTGAGGGTGAAATCTCAGACTCAGACAGTGTTATACCTTTAACTGATACTGAAGTTGTTTCTTTCAGGTTCAAGCTTGAACACCTCTGTTTGTTAATTCAGGAGGTTTTAGCTTTCCTGGACGACTCCGACACTACTGTCGTAGTCAATCCTAAGAAGTCTAGCAAACTAAACAAGTATTTTGACGTGCCCTCCATGGTGGAGGTATTTCCTGTACCAGATAGGGCTACAGAGATTATTGCTAAGGAATGGGAGAGACCGGGTATCCCTTTTTCTCCATCCCCTATATTTAAAAATATGTTTCCTATTGCAGACTCTATCAAGGAGTCTTGGCAGACGGTACCCAAAGTGGAAGGAGCAATTTCCACTCTAGCCAAGAGAACAACTATTCCCATAGAGGATAGTTGTTCCGTTAAGGATCCTATGGATAAGAAGTTAGAGGGGTTGCTCAAGAAGATGTATGTACACCAGGGTTTGCAATGGCAACCTGCGGTTTGTATTGCTACTGTCACTAGTGCGGCAGCATACTGGTTTGATGCGTTGTCTGATTCTATACGGACAGACACTCCCCTCGAAAAAATCCAGGATAGGATAAAGGCCCTTAAATTGGCTAACTACTTTATCATGGATGCTTCCCTTCAGGTTATTAAGCTGGGAGCTAAGATTTCTGGTATTGCCGTCTTGGCCCGCAGAGCCTTATGGTTAAAGTCTTGGTCTGCAGATGTGTTATCTAAGTCTAAACTTTTGGCAATTCCTTACAAGGGAAAGACCTTGTTTGGACCGGGTTTGACGGAATTAATTTCTGACATTACGGGAGGTAAGGGCCATTTCCTCCCTCAGGATAAGAGAAACAAACAAAAGGGACGTGAGTGTAATTTTCGTTCCTTTCGAAATTTCAAGGGAAATCCTTCCACTCCCTCTTTCAAGCAGGAGCAATCCAAGCCTTCCTGGAGGCCCAATCAGTCTTGGAACAAGGGAAAACAATCCAAGAAGCCTGCTATTAAATCGAAAGCAGTATGAATGGTCTGCCCCCGATTCGGGACCAGATCTTGTGGGGGGCAGACTTTCCTTCTTCACTCAGGCTTGGGTTTGAGATGTTCAGGATCCCTGGGTGGTGGACATTGTGTCCCAGGAATACAAACTAGAGTTCAAGACATTTCCTCCCAGGGACATGTTTCTGCTTTCAAGATTATCTGTAAACCAGACAAAAAGAGAGGCGTTCTTACACTGTGTTCGGGACCTCTCCGACCTGGGAGTGATTGTTCCTGTTCCGATACAGGAACGGGGTCTGGGGTTTTATTCCAATCTGTTTGTGGTTCCCAAAAATGAGGGAACCTTCAGACCAATTTTAGATCTCAAAAGTCTAATCAAATTCCTCAGAGTGCCATCCTTCAAGATGGAAACTATTCGTTTCAATCTTCCTTTGGTCCAAGAGGGTCAATTTATGACAACGGTGGATTTAAAGGACGCGTACCTGCATGTCCCCATCCACAAGTTTCTAAGGTTTGCATTTCTAGACAAACACTTCCAGTTCGTGGCTCTTTCATTCGGCCTTGCCACAGCTCCCAGAATTTTTTCAAAGGTTTTGGGATCTCTGTTGGCGGTGCTCTGATTGCGGGGCATTGCAGTGGTGCCTTATCTGGACGACATTCTGGTTCAGGCGCCATCCTTTCAACAAGCAAGATCCCACACAGAAATGTTGTTATCTTTCCTGCAATCTCACGGATGGAAGGTAAATTTGGAGAAGAGTTCCTTAGTTCCAAATACAAGGTTAATTTTCTTGGGAACCATAATAGATTCCATATTAATGAAGATTTTTCTGACAGAAGTCAGGAAATCAAAGATTTTCAATTGTTGCCTAGCGCTTCAGCCCTCTCCACGGCCATCAGTGCATGGAGGTAATCGGTCTGATGGTAGGGGCAATGGACATCATCTCATTTGCTCGTTTCCACCTCAGACCTCTGCAGTTAAGCATGCTCAGTCAGTGGAACGGAGATTATGTGGATCTGTCTCTGCGATTACAGCTGGAGCAGGAGACAAGGGATTCTCTTCTTTGGTGGTTGTCTCAGGATCATCTCTCCCAAGGAACCTGCTTCTGCAGACCCTCTTGGGTGATTGTGACAACAGATGCCAGCCTTCTGGAATGGGGAGCAGTCTGGGGCTCTTTAAACGCTCAGGGAACATGGACTCAGTCGGAGTCTGTTCTACCCATAAACATTCTGGAGCTGAGAGCAATCTTCAATGCTCTTCTAACCTGGCCTCAGTTAGCCTCGGCCCAGTTCATCAGGTTCCAATCGGACAACATAACTTCAGTGGCTTACATCAATCATCAGGGAGGAACTCTTGAGTTCCTTGGCCATGACAGAGGTACCCAAGATCATTCAATGGGCGGAGACCCGCAATTGCTATCTGTCGGCGATCCACATGCCAGGAGTGAACTGGGATGCAGACTTCCTGAGCAGGCAGATCTTTCACCCGGGGGAGTGGGAACTCCATCCGGAAGTGTTTTCCAGCCTGATTCTCAAATGGGGACAGCCGGATCTTGATCTCATGGCATTGTGGCAGAATGCCAAGCTTCCGAGGTACGGGTCGAGGTCAAGGGACCCTCAGGCGGTACTGATAGACGCCCTGGCAGTACCTTGGAATTTCAGTCTCCCATACCTATTTCCTCCGTTCGCTCTGCTTCCTCGGGTCATTGCTCGAATCGAGCAGGAAAGGGCGTCGGCGATCCTCATTGCACCGGCGTGGCCTTGCAGGATTTGGTATGCAGACTTGGTGAACATGTCATCTCTTCCACCTTGGAGACTTCGTTGAGTAGAGGACCTTCTTCAAGGGCTCTTCCTTCATCCAAATCTAGTTTCTCTGAAGCCGACTGCTTGGAGATTGAACGCTTAATTTTATCCAAGCGTGGATTTTCGGAATCGGTCATTGAGACCATGATTCAGGCTCGTAAACCTGTGACTAGAAAGATTTACCACAAGATATGGCGTAAATATCTATATTGGTGTGAATCCAAGGGCTACTCTTGGAGTAGAGTTAGGATTCCTAGAATTCTGTCTTTTCTCCAAGAAGGTTTGGAGAAGGGTTTATCGGCAAGTTCCCTAAAGGGTCAAATATCTGCCTTGTCTATTTTGTTACATAAACGTCTGGCGGACGTACAAGACATGCAATCGTTTTGTCAGGCCTTGGTCAGAATCAGGCCTGTATTCAAGCCAGTTACTCCGCCCTGGAGTCTTAATTTATTTCTTAAGGTTCTTCAAGGGGCTCCGTTTGAGCCTTTTCATTCCTTAGATATTAAGTTGTTTCTATTTCATGTGCTCGTAGAGAGTAGAGCTCTCGGCATTACAGTATGAGTCTCCTTACCGTATTTTTCATTCGGATAAGGTGGTTTTGCGTACTAAGTTAGGGTTCCTCCCTAAAGTAGTTTCAGACCGGAACATTAATCAGGAGATTGTTGTTCCTTCTTTTCAAAAGGAACGGCTTTTGCACAACCTGGACGTGGTGCGTGCATTAAAATTCTATTTACAGGCGACTAAGGATTTGCGTCAGTCTCCTGCTCTGTTTGTGGTAATCTCTGGGAAACGTAAGGGTCAGAAAGCTACGGCTACTTCTCTCTCTTTGTGGTTAAAGAGTATAATTTGCTTTGCCTATGAAACTGCTGGACAGCGGCCTCCTTAGAGAGTTACCGGTCATTCTACTAGGCTGTTTCCTCTACCTGGGCATTCAAAAATGAAGCTTCTGTGGAACAGATTTGCAGGGCTGCAACTTGGTCCTCTCTTCACACTTTTTCAAAATTCTATAAATTTGACACTTTTGCCTCGGCTGAGGCTGCTTTTGGGAGAAATGTTCTTCATGCAGTGGTGCCTTCCGTTTAGGTTCCCTGTCTTGTCCCTCCCTTATCATCTGTGTACTCTAGCTTGGGTTATTGATTCCCAATAGTAATTAGATGATCCGTGGACTCATCGTGTCATTAGAAAGAAAACAAAATTTATGATTACCTGATAAATGTATTTCTTTCTTGACACGATGAGTCCACTGCCCGCCCTGTTCTTAGACAGAATGTTGGTTTATTATAAACTTTAGACACCTCTGCACCTTGTTGCTTCCTTTCTCTCCTTTGCTTCGGTCAAATGACTGGGATTGGAGGGAAGGGAGGAGATATTTAACAGCTTTGCTGTGGTGCTCTTTGCTGCCTCCTGCTGAGCAGGAGTGATATTCCCAATAGTAATTAGATGATCCGTGGACTCATTGTGTCAAGAAAGAAATACATTTATCAGGTAATCATAAATTTTGTTATCTGTGCTGACTCCTAAAATTGAATTAAATTTGTGAAGACCTTCCAAAGAATGTTTTCTATCTGTTTTTTAGTAGAGCTGATAACCAGTGTTAGGGCATTATGTTGAGAGTATGGTTAGGTTTAAATCCCACTAAAGATAATGAGCTTTAGTAGGCTCAGTGGACCACTTGGGTTTTTAGCCAGGTTACATTTTTTATTTTACAAACATAAAATGAGGTAATTGAATCTGTCACCTACCCGATTTAGCTCTTACCCAGAGAAGGCTTTTGCTTATTAACCCCTTCACTTTCAGAGAAAAACTTGCCCAAAATACCAGATAATTTTTAGCATTTTTGCTATCACTCCATTTTAAACTGAAATAGAGCTTTGTTTTTTTTTTATTTACCTGTCAAAACTATATATATTTTTAAGTAGACAACCCAAAGTATTGATTTAGGCCCGTATATTTCATGACACCATTTTAATATGATGAAATAAAACAAATTGTTAATTTTTTCACAAACTTTGGGTTTCTCACTGAGATTATTTACATACTGCTTGTGCAATCATGGCACAAATGATTGTTAAAGATTCTCGGGGATCCCCTTTGTTCAGAAATGGCATACATTTATGGCTTTGCCATTGCTTTTTGGTAATTTGAAGGCCGCTAATTGCAGCTGAGCACTACACTTTTATATTATTCCAGACAGTGAAGGGGTTAATCAGGTAGCTTACAAGGTTAATTTTAGATTTAGTGCAGATTACAATAGCCGTGCTAGCATACAGAACACCTTCAGCTGACATGCACGGCTATTGGTTTAGAGGTGCAAACGTCACCTCATTGGTAGAAGAGTGCTGCGCCGTGGGCGTCCAGAGCCGCTGAGTTTAGCGAGGTGCAGCGGCACAATCCGGGTGAGTTTAGCACCCTTTTTTAATAACTGATGACTTAAACTCAACTTTATTTTTAGTGATGGTAAATATTAGCATTTGTTAAACGCTCGGATTTACGATCACTTTAATAAAAGATTTTGTTACTCTTTAATACATTTACAGGTATAGAAATTTGAACATAAAGCTATTTTAAAAAACAATAATTAGTTTTTTTGTAAAAAAATATATAGTTGCTAGTAGAGCCTTTCTCATAAAACAATTCTACTACCTTCCCATTTTTTTAAATTTAGTTTTCAGAGTAATAGGAAATCATGTATAGGTCTTTAAATTTTCTCTTTTACACTTATGAGTCTGGTGGTTTTTTTTACCTTTGCGATTTCTTGCTGATAACACATCAGCTTTTCAGTTGTATTTATTTGTTATTTTTTAATGGAAAAACATCTAGCAGTTATATCTCTTGGAAACGGTGATAACAATTTTTCATTTCTTAAAGAGATATAAAACAAATTGACTGGGTCTAGACCCCCTCTTTAAAATGCATTTTGGCTGTGTACACCAAAGTAAATCTTAATGTGAATTAGTAAAATTCATTTTAGGATTATTGTGTTCTGGAAGAGACTTGTAAAAAAAAGGGATTGTGTGTTTCACTTGATTTATATTTTCTCTGTTCCTGCATTATAAAAAAAACACCATGTTTACAGAGTCAAAGCACAAAAGCGTGTAATGGGTAATCAGACAGTTTATTACTATCATTTGTGCCTAAATTCAAAAAGCTTTTGGGCTGAATTCCAAAATGAAAAGGATACATCACAAATCATACAGCATTTACCAGGGCAGGTTTAGTGTACATCTCAATCATATTAATTTCCTTTGAATTTTTATAACTGATAATTTGTTTAAATTTTGTTAATTGTTCTATGGAGCCATACAGAATTTTCTTTCCTTTCATCCTAAGGGTCAAAATGTGATGATATGTGTGTGTATAGAGATTAGAAGCCCCCCCCCCCCCCCCAAAAAAAAAAGAGAAAAACATTTTTAATTAATTCAGTTAAAATAATTTATTTGCAAAAATTCTAATCCACATTTTCAAGCTAGAAGTGTGAAAGCCTCACTTTTTCAAAAATTCGAGAATTATCTAAATGGCTACCATGGCATATCCAGTAGATAAAATTAATATCTAAAGGGTCACTTTTTTGAAAGCACCTAACTCTAGCATTTAACTAAACTTTTTCATGCACCATTTATTCTATGAATTTTAAGAAACATCACATAGTATGTCAAGAATATATGTATCTAATTTTAGAACATATCAACAATTTGTTACAATCTGAACCACCTTCCTAGATTCCTATATATGAGTAGTAATTAATTTGATCATTGGAATTCACCTCCCAAATTGACTTACCATAAAGAGAGCATCTTCATTCTTTTGGATTGTCTGTGACTATGCAACACGCAAGAGTAATAGGTGGGATAATTTCTGGCTTTAAACCTGTTAAACATATCTTCAAATTTAATATAAAAGGATTACAATGATCTGTACTAAAACTCTATCTTGGTGGTGTGACAAGAGTCGTAGCATAGCCAGTTTCTGTAAGTCGGAACTAGACCAGGAGAATATGGCTCACATTTAGATATTGTGACTACAAAAGATAAAGCATAACCCATATACTGATTGACCAGACAGAATTCAACATTTTTGTACTCTAGGTACATGGTATATTTATATTCCTTGGTAACTTTTTTAAATAAGTTTGGACAGAGGGTCACTTGCTTGCAGTTTTCTTTCTGGAAATCCATTTACATTTAACCAAATGGACCCATGGTAACCTATTGCGCTTCTCCATCTCCAAAGGCACCCTGGAAATCACCCAGTTACTAACATCTACATAGTTGAGAAATACCTAAAACTGTTTGGGTATCTTCAATTGTTTTGGGACCAGAAAGGAAGCAAACTTATTTAGAAACCGTATTCATTAAAATGTGCTTAAGTCAAACGGCTAGATGGAATAACCTTGCTTTCTAGATACATGAAGCACTATGTATGTAAGAAAATTACACCCAAATTTTTTACAGTCTTACTATTTGAATTTGAGATTTTAATGTTCCTTAGCTAATTATGTGGCTTTAGTAGGCATTGTATTAACAGCATTGATACTAAGCCACAAAAACACCAGTAGCTACAAAACCAATTAAGCAGATGCATATAGCGACAGACTGACACCACAAAGGGCTTAGATATATTTTGGCCTTAAAACTGAAAAGACGGTTATGATTGCTTGTGTTTAATTGGTATGCATTTTTATAGGAATTTCTCTTAGTTCACTTGGAAGTTTTTTTTTATTAAACTGTGATTGAAGAGACTTCATTTCTTCTGTTAAGTGTGATCAGTCCACGGGTCATCATTACTTGTGGGATATTAACTGCTCCCCTACAGGAAGTGCAAGAGGATTCACCCAGCAGAGTTGCTATATAGCTCCTCCCCTCTACGTCACCTCCAGTCATTCTCTTGCACCCAACGACTAGATAGGATGTGTGAGAGGACTATGGTGATATATTTAGTTTTTATATCTTCAATCAAAAGTTTGTTATTTTATAATAGCACCGGAGTGTGTTATTCCTTCTCTGGTAGAATTTGAAGAAGAATCTACCTGAGTTTTTCTATGATTTTAGCCGGAGTAGTTAAGATCATATTGCTGTTTCTCGGCCATCTGAGGAGAGGTAAACTTCAGATCAGGGGACAGCAGGCAGATTAATCTGCAAAGAGGTATGTAGCAGTTTATTATTTTCTGACATGGAATTGATGAGAAAATCCTGCCATACCGTTATAATGTAAACTCAGCCTTGATTGCAGTAGATGTAGCTGATATCAGGCTGTCATGTATGTATATTTTACACTTCAGTTTTCTGGGAAATGGTACTTCTCTGGCTTTTAAACTGTATACATAGACTTAACCTATTTTGCAGGGACTTGCAATAGGTTTTAAATGACAATTAATTATTGAGGTAAAACGTTTTTTTGCTGGCATGTAAAAACGTTTTTTTCTCTGAGGTACTGGGTGAAAAAATGTTTTGGGCACTTTTTTTTTTCCACTTGGCAATAGTTTTGATTTAAATTAGAGCAGTTCACTGATCCCTCTCACTGTTATGTGTGTGGGGGAGGGGCCATTTTTGGCGCTTTTACTATGCATCAGAAAAACTCAGTCAGAGGTTCATTTTCTTCCTGCATGATCCGGTTCATCTCTACAGAGTTCAGGGATCTCAAGAGTCTTTTTTGAGGGAAGTAATCATTACAGCAGAGCTGTGCTGATTGTATTGACTGTGATATAAAAAACGTTTATTTGTGTATTTTTTTCTGCTGCCTGGGTTAGTTATCATTTGCTGAGGGGAACAATCCTTTGCTAAAACTGTATATTCTGACAAAGATTGATGCTATAACTTAATTATTTTATCTGTTATAATATTTTTCTGTGCTTCTTAAAGGCACAGTTCGTTTTCATATTATTTGTAAATTACTTTGAAAAGTATTTCCAAGTTGCTGTTTATTTGCTAGTGTGTTAAACATGTCTGATTCAGAGGAATATCTCTGTGCTATATGTGTTAATGCCAAAGTGGAGCCCAATAGAAATTTATGTACTAAATGTATTGATGCTACTTTAAAAAATAGTCAATCTGTACAAATTGAACATATTTCACCAAACAACGAGGGGAGAGTTATGCCGACTAACTCGCCTCACGTGTCAGTACCTGCATCTCCCGCTCAGGAGGTGCGTGATATTGTAGCGCCGAGTGCATCTGGGCGGCCATTACAAATCACATTACAAGATATGGCTACTGTTATGACTGAAGTTTTGGCTAAACTACCAGAACTAAGAGGTAAACGTGATCACTCTGGGATGAGAACAGAGTGCGCTGATAATGCAAGGGCCATGTCTGATACTGCGTCACAGTTTGCAGAACGTGAAGACGGAGAGCTTCATTCTGTGGGTGACGGTTCTGATCCAAATAAACTGGACTCAGACATTTCAAATTTTAAATTTAAGCTTGAGAACCTCCGTGTGTTACTAGGGGAGGTATTAGCGGCTCTGAATGATTGTAACACAGTTGCAATCCCAGAAAAAATGTGTAGGTTGGATAAATATTTTGCGGTACCGACGAGTACTGACGTTTTTCCTATACCTAAGAGACTTACTGACATTGTTACTAAGGAGTGGGATAGACCCGGTGTGCCTTTCTCACCCCCTCCTATATTCAGAAAAATGTTTCCAATAGACGCCGCCACACGGGACTTATGGCAAATGGTCCCTAAGGTGGAGGGAGCAGTTTCTACTTTAGCTAAGCGTACCACTATCCCAGTGGAGGATAGCTGTGCTTTTTCAGATCCAATGGATAAAAAATTAGAGGGTTACCTTAAGAAAATGTTTGTTCAACAAGGGTTTATATTGCAACCTCTTGCATGTATTGCGCCTGTCACGGCTGCAGCAGCATTTTGGTTTGAGTCTCTGGAAGAGACACTTCAATCATCCACACTAGATGACATCACACACAAACTTAAATTCCTTAAGTTAGCTAATTCATTTATTTCAGATGCCGTAGTACATTTAACTAAACTTGCGGCTAAAAATTCAGGATTCGCCATTCAGGCACGCAGAGCTCTGTGGCTAAAATCCTGGTCAGCTGATGTTACGTCTAAATCTAAATTGCTTAATATTCCTTTCAAAGGGCAGACCTTATTCGGGCCCGGCTTGAAAGAGATTATTGATGACATTACTGGAGGTAAAGGTCATGCCCTGCCTCAGGACAAGGCCAAAGCCAAGGCTAGACAGTCCAATTTTCGTTCCTTTCGTAATTTCAAAGCAGGAGCAGCATCAACTTCCTCTGCACCAAAACAGGAAGGAGCTGTTGCTCGCTACAGACAAGGCTGGAAACCTAACCAGTCCTGTAACAGGGGCAAACAGGCCAGAAAACCTGCTGCTGCCCCTAAGACAGCATGAATTGAGGGCCCCCGATCCGGGACCGGATCTAGTGGGGGGCAGACTTTCCCTCTTCGCCCAGGCTTGGGCAAGAGATGTTCAGGATCCCTGGGCGTTAGAGATCATATCTCAGGGATACCTTCTGGACTTCAAATCCTCTCCCCCAAGAGGGAGATTTCATCTGTCAAGGTTGTCAACAAACCTAACAAAGAAGGAAGCGTTTCTACGCTGCGTACAAGATCTTTTATTAATGGGAGTGATCCATCCAGTTCCGCGGTTGGAACAAGGACAAGGGTTTTACTCAAATCTGTTTGTAGTTCCCAAAAAAGAGGGAACCTTCAGGCCAATCTTGGATTTAAAGATCCTAAACAAATTCCTAAGAGTTCCATCGTTCAAGATGGAAACTATTCGAACAATTTTGCCCATGATCCAAGAGGGTCAGTACTTGACCACAGTGGATTTAAAGGATGCTTACCTTCACATACCGATTCACAGAAGTCATTACCAGTATCTAAGGCTTGCCTTTTTAGACAGGCATTACCAGTTTGTAGCTCTTCCATTCGGACTGGCTACGGCTCCAAGAATCTTCACAAAGGTTCTGGGCACTCTTCTGGCGGTACTAAGACCGCAAGGAATTTCAGTAGCTCCGTACTTAGACGACATACTGATACAAGCTTCAAGCTTTCAAACTGCCAAATCTCATACAGAGATAGTACTGGCATTTCTAAGGTCGCATGGATGGAAAGTGAACGAAGAGAAAAGTTCTCTCTTTCCACTCACAAGAGTTCCCTTCCTGGGGACTCTGATAGATTCTGTAGAAATGAAGATTTACCTGACAGAGGACAGGTTAACAAAACTTCAAAGTGCATGCCGTGTCCTTCATTCCATTCAAGAGACCAGAAATTCTCTTCTATGGTGGCTTTATCGGCCACATCTGTCCAGGGGAATGCCATTCAGCAGGCCAGACTGGTCAATTGTATCAACAGACGCCAGCCTACTAGGTTGGGGCGCTGTCTGGAATTCTCTGAAGGCTCAGGGACTATGGAATCAGGAGGAGAGTCTTCTTCCAATAAACATTCTGGAATTGAGAGCAGTCCTCAATGCTCTTCTGGCTTGGCCCCAGTTAGCAACTCGGGGGTTCATCAGGTTCCAGTCGGACAACATCACGACTGTAGCTTATATCAACCATCAGGGAGGGACAAGAAGCTCCCTAGCAATGATGGAAGTATCGAAGATAATTCGCTGGGCAGAGTCTCACTCTTGCCACCTGTCAGCAATCCACATCCCGGGAGTGGAGAACTGGGAGGCGGATTTCTTAAGTCGTCAGACTTTTCATCCGGGGGAGTGGGAACTTCATCCAGAGGTCTTTGCCCAAATACTTCGACGTTGGGGCAAACCAGAGATAGATCTCATGGCGTCTCGACAGAACGCCAAGATTCCGCGCTACGGGTCCAGACCCAGGGATCCGGGAGCGGTCCTGATAGATGCCTTGACAGCACCATGGACCTTCAGGATGGCTTATGTGTTTCCACCTTTCCCGATGCTTCCTCGATTGATTGCCAGAATCAAACAGGAGAAAGCATCAGTGATTCTAATAGCGCCTGCATGGCCACGAAGGACTTGGTATACAGATCTGGTGGACATGTCATTCTGTCCACCTTGGTCGTTACCTCTGAAACAGGACCTTCTGATTCAGGGTCCTTTCAAACATCAAAATCTAACTTCTCTGAAGCTGACTGCTTGGAAATTGAACGCTTGATCTTATCAAAGCGTGGTTTTTCTGAGTCAGTTATTGATACCTTAATACAGGCTAGGAAGCCTGTTACCAGAAAGATTTACCATAAAATATGGCGTAAATACCTATATTGGTGCGAATCCAAAGGTTACTCTTGGAGTAAGGTTAGGATTCCTAGGATATTGTCTTTTCTACAAGAAGGTTTAGAAAAGGGGTTATCCGCTAGTTCCTTAAAGGGACAGATCTCAGCTCTGTCCATTCTGTTACACAAGCGTCTGTCAGAAGTTCCAGACGTTCAGGCTTTTTGTCAGGCTTTGGCCAGGATTAAACCTGTGTTTAAAGCTGTGGCTCCACCATGGAGTTTAAACCTTGTTCTTAACGTTTTACAGGGTGTTCCGTTTGAACCCCTTCATTCCATTGATATAAAGTTGTTATCTTGGAAAGTTCTATTTTTAATGGCTATTTCCTCGGCTCGAAGAGTCTCTGAGTTATCAGCCTTACATTGTGATTCTCCTTATTTGATTTTTCATTCGGATAAGGTAGTTCTGCGTACTAAGCCTGGGTTCTTACCTAAGGTAGTCACTAACAGGAATATCAATCAGGAGATTGTTGTTCCATCCTTGTGCCCAAATCCTTCTTCGAGGAAGGAACGTCTTTTGCACAATCTGGATGTAGTTCGTGCCCTTAAATTTTATTTACAGGCAACTAAAGATTTTCGACAAACGTCTTCCCTGTTTGTCGTTTACTCTGGTCAGAGGAGAGGTCAAAAAGCTTCTGCTACCTCTCTCTCTTTTTGGCTTCGTAGCATAATTCGTTTAGCTTATGAGACTGCTGGACAGCAGCCTCCTGAAAGAATTACAGCTCATTCCACTAGAGCTGTGGCTTCCACTTGGGCCTTTAAGAATGAGGCCTCTGTTGAACAGATTTGCAAGGCTGCAACTTGGTCTTCGCTTCATACTTTTTCCAAATTTTACAAATTTGACACTTTTGCTTCCTCGGAGGCTATTTTTGGGAGAAAGGTTCTTCAGGCAGTGGTTCCTTCTGTATAAAGAGCCTGCCTATCCCTCCCGTCATCCGTGTACTTTTGCTTTGGTATTGGTATCCCACAAGTAATGATGACCCGTGGACTGATCACACTTAACAGAAGAAAACATAATTTATGCTTACCTGATAAATTCCTTTCTTCTGTAGTGTGATCAGTCCACGGCCCGCCCTGTTTTTTTAGGCAGGTAAATATTTTTTAAATTATACTCCAGTCACCACTACACCCTTGGCTTCTCCTTTCTCGTTGGTCCTTGGTCGAATGACTGGAGGTGACGTAGAGGGGAGGAGCTATATAGCAACTCTGCTGGGTGAATCCTCTTGCACTTCCTGTAGGGGAGCAGTTAATATCCCACAAGTAATGATGACCTGTGGACTGATCACACTACAGAAGAAAGGAATTTATCAGGTAAGCATAAATTATGTTTTTTGTTGCTACTTAATATTGCTATCTTCATTCATTCAGCCTTACATACTTTATATCCGATACTCACAGCTTCACGTTTTTTTTAATGCTATTCATAAAGAAAAAAAATAAAAGGAAATAAATGTGCGTGTATGTACACCAGATGGCCAAAAGTATGTGGACTCCCCTATTGATCATTGAATTTGGATGTTTTAGTCACAATCTTCCTAGACATACAGGGGCAGTTGAAATGGGTTGTACTGAAGAGCTCAGTGACTTTAAGATGGCACTGACATACGGTGTCACTTTTGCTACAAGTCAGTTTGTCAAAATTCTGTCCTGGTCAACTATAAGTGCTATTATAGTTAAGTGGACGCTTCAATGAGCAACAGCCCAGCCATGAAGTGGTAGACCACACAAACACAGAGCAGGGCTGCTGAATGCTTGAAGCACATGGCGCTAAAATATCACCTGTTGCGTCACTCACTACAGAGCTGAGAGCTCAAAACTGCATATGAAAGCAACATTAGCACATGAACTGTGCATCTGGAGTTCCATGAAATGGGTTTCCAATGGCTAAGAAGCTTTAAACAAGCCATACATCATCAGCCACAAATTGTTAGTTGGAGTGGAGTAAAGAACTTTGCTACTAGACTCTGGAGTGGCATGTTCTCTGGAGTGATGAATTACTCTTCTCTATCAAGCTGTCAAATGGAAGAATCCATTATACACTATTAAAGTGAAGGTAAACTTGCATGAATCAGTGCCCTGTTTTTAAAAATACTATTAAAAACAGGGGTACTTTCATTCATCAAAGTTTACATTGCAGCATATTTTGAAAAAGACTTACCTTTGTCTTCTGCAAAGCCGGATCGTACATACGTCACGAATGATAAAACCAGCTTCCTCCAATCATGGCATCCCCCCTAGAGCGTCCATCTTGTTAGGCCGTGTCATGAATGGAGGAAGCCGGTTTCGTCATTGCTGTGTAAGTACAGCAGGAAGAAGCAGGTGGGGGATCGCCGATCCGACTTTGCAGAAGATAAAGGTAAGTATTTGTAAAAAATATGGTACAATGTAAACTTTCATGAATGAAAGTACCCCTGGTTTTTAATAGTATTTTTAAAAACAGGGCACTAATTCATGAAAATTTACAATTACTTTAAGGCCTGACCTCACAAATCGGGCTGAATGGACACAATTTTCCACAGACACGCTCCAAAATCTTGTAGAATTTCCTCCCAGAAGAGGAGGAACTGTTTTAGCCGCAAGGGGGGGGGGGGGGGTGTGCTTCAACTCCATATTAATGGTTTTAGAAAGGGATTCCAAAAAAGCTCATAGGTGCGATGGTCAACTGTCCACATACTTTTGGCCACATATAGTGTATGTTTGTATATGTGTGTGGGAGAGAGAGTGAAAAAACCAGCAAGCAGAAAGCCTGGAGGAAACTGGTTTCAATAGATACACTCCATATTTCAACAGCTCAGGGAACACACATAGGTAACTAACATCAAGCTCTAGGTATCATCATTTCATGCCTATAAGGGCATCTCTTCAGAAATAACTTTGAGGAAATGTCATTATAGGCATGAAACACGCTTGACATATACAGAAGTTTGTTTGGCGCATAAAAATGTCCCAGGAACTAATATAAAATAGTGTCAAATGGAATAGGGAAAACTTAGGAAGTCTTGTGGGAGAATGTTAAAGATGCAGTTTCAATCATTGCAATAATTAATTTTCGAGTGTAGGAATACAATATTGCAAGTTGTTCATGTTGTCCATGTGTCTGATTGGCTATGGAAGAGATGGGCATGTGATTTAAAGGGACACTGAACCCATTTTTTTTCTTTTATGATTCAGATAGAGCAGGCAATTTTAAGCAACTTTCTTATTTACTCCTATTATCAATTTTTCTTCGTTCTCTTGGTATCTCTATTTGAAAAAGCAGGAATGTAAGCTTACAAGCCGGCCCATCTTTGGTTGAGCATCTAGGTACAGCTTGCTGATTGGTGGCTAAATGTACCCACCAATCAGCAAGTGCTATCCAGGATGCTGAACCGAAAATAGGCCGGCTTGTAAACTTACATTCCTGCTTTTTAAAAATATAAGATACCAAGAGAACAAAGAAAAATTTGATAATAGTAGTAAATTAGAAAGTTGCTTAAAACTGTCTGCTATATCTGAATCATTAAAGATAAAAAATGTTTGCAAATCTGCCATTTTAGATTTATGCAGTTTTGTTAGTTTTATCTGTACCTTATCGTTAGTTCAGTGTGCTGTTATAGGGAAATGGGGATTGAATCTCTTCAAAAAAAGCCCAGCTTTTTTAAAATTTAAATTCTGATCGCTTTAACCCCTTAATGACCACAGCACTTTTCCATTTTCTGTCCGTTTGGGACCAAGGCTATTTTTAAATTTTTGAGGTGTTTGTGTTTAGCTGTAATTTTCCTCTTACTCATTTACTGTACCCACACATATTATATACCGTTTTTCTCGCCATTAAATGGACTTTCTAAAGATACCATTATTTTCATCATATCTTATAATTTACTATAAAAAAAATTATAAAATATGAGGAAAAAATGGAAAAAAAACACACTTTTTCTAACTTTGACCCCCAAAATCTGTTACACATCTACAACCACCAAAAACACCCATGCTAAATAGTTTCTAAATGTTGTCCTGAGTTTAGAAATACCCAATGTTTACATGTTCTTTGCTTTTTTTGTAAACTATAGGGCCATAAATACAAGTAGCACTTTGCTATTTCCAAACCATTTCTTTTCAAAATTAGCGATAGTTACATTAGAGCACTGATATCTTTCAGGAATCTCTGAATATCCATTGACATGTATATATTTTTTTTTAGTAGACAACCCAAAGTATTGATCTAGGCCCATTTTGGTATATTTCATGCCACCATTTCACCGCCAAATGCAATCAAATAGAAAAAATCGTTCACTTTTCACAAATTTTTTCACAAACTTTTGGTTTCTAACTTAAATTATTTACAAACAGCTTGTGCAATTATGGCATAAATGGTTGTAAATTCTTCTCTGGGATCCCCTTTGTTCAGAAATAGCAGACATATATGACTTTGGTGTTGCTTTTTGGTAATTAGAAGGCCGCTAAATGCCACTGCGCACCACACGTGTATTATGCCCAGCAGTGAAGGGGTTAATTAGGGAGCATGTAGGGAGCTTTTTGGGGTAGTTTTAGCTTTAGTGTAGTGTAGTAGACAACCCCAAGTATTGATCTAGGCCAATTTTGGTATATTTCATGCCACCATTTCACCGCTAAATGCGATCAAATTAAAAAAAACGTTAATTTTTTCTCAATTTTAGGTTTCTCACTGAAATTATTTACAAACACCTTCTGCAATTATGGCACAAATGGTTGTAAATGCTTCTCTGGGATCCCCTTTGTTCAGAAATAGCAGACATATATGGCTTTGGCATTGCTTTTTGGTAATTAGAAGGCCTCTAAATGCCGCTGCGCATCACACGTGTATTATGGCTAGCAGTGAAGGGGTTAATTATGTAGCTTGTAGGGAGCTTGCAGGGTTAATTTTAGCTTTAGTGTAGAGCTCAGCCTCCCACCTGAAACATCAGACCCCCTGATCCCTCCCAAACAGCTCTCTTCCCTCCCCCACCCCACAATTGTCCCCGCCATCTTAAAGGGACAGTATACACTCATTTTCATATAACTGCATGTAATAGACACTACTATAAAGAATAATATGCACATATACTGATATAAAAATCCAGTATAAAACTGTTTAAAAACTTACTTAGAAGCTGTCAGTTTGGCTCTGTTGAAAAGGTAGCTGGAAAGCCCACTGCAAGTGGCAAATAAGACACTCCCCCCCCTCCCCCTTCTTTTGCATATGAAAAGACCCTTTACACAAACAGGAGCAAGCTGGAGTAGGTAGTCGAGCGTATTCACATAAAACTTTGGGGCTTGGTTAGGAGTTTGAAAATAAGAGCAATGTTATTTAAAAATAAGCAAAACTATACATTAATTTTAAAAAAAAACTTTATGGGCTATATAAATAGATTATCTACAAAACATTTATGCAAAGAAAAAATGAGTGTATAATGTCCCTTTAAGTACTGGCAGAAACTCTGCCAGTACTAAAATAAAAGGTATTTGGCCCTTTTTTTTTTAAAAAAAAAAAAAAGAAGCATATTTACATATGCTGATGTGTAGGATCCCCCCTTAGACCCCAACCTCACTGATCCCCCACCAAACTGCTCTCTAACCCTTCCCCTCTGCAATAATGGGCGCCATCTTGGGTACTGGCAGCTGTCTGCCAGTACCCAGTTTTGTAACAAAATGTGCCTTTTTTTTTTTAAAATTCCCTTTTCTGTAGTGTAGCTTTCCCCCCCACCGAGACCAACCCCCAACCCCTTCCAGGACCCTTAGATTGCATTTTAGTGGGGTTTTTTTTTCAACTTTTCAACTTTTTTTTTTCTGTAGTGTAGCGGTTCCCACCCGCTCCCGCCCCCGGCCCGTGCACGCGCCCACCCACCACCCCCGTGCACGCGCGCGCGCCCGTGCGCGCCCCCGTAGCTCCCGCCCCCGATCCCGCCCCCCTCCACTCCACATAGCGCACCGATGGCCGCCACCCGCCTCCCACGTAAGCTCCCACCCACCAACGATACCGGCCATCGATGTCCGGTGCAGAGAGGGCCACAGAGTGGCTCTCTCTGCATCGGATGGCCAAGGGGGGTTATTGCAGGATGCCTCCATATCGAGGCATCACTGCAATAACCGGAAAGCAGCTGGAAGCGAGCAGGATCGCTTCCAGCTGCTTTCCAGACCAAGGACGTACGCCACACGTCCTCGGTCATTAACTGACTTTTTTTTGAGGACGTGTGGCGTACATCCTTGGTCGTTAAGGGGTTAACAACCCCCCAAAAACAAAACAGTTTAGTTTTTTTTCTGCTGTTGTGTGTGTGTGGAGGGGGGGGGGAAACCCTGAAAGATTGGAATCATCCCCATTATTATAAACGCTAGTGCAAATAAATGCACGCTCCTGAGCTACTATGAGCATACTTAGGTTTACTCTTCAACAAAGGATACTAGGAAAACAAAGCAAATTTGATGATTGGTAAGTTGTTTAAGATCTCCTGCACTATCTAAACCGTAAATGTTTAATTTTAAGTTTACTGACCCTTTAAATTAAACCTATGGTTTCTCCAGCAATGTTCTTTATTTTGTAACGTTATCTTTGTTTGTGGTATCATAACATTTACAAAATATAAATAGAATCTGTCTGCTGCCCTGGATTGGTGCTTGAAAAGCTCCATTGTACTGTATATGCCACAGGACTAATATACAAAATTGTCATGGAAAATGAAAATGTTAAATTTGGAACAAGCAGAATCTTGGCCTGGTCCCAGGATTCTTCAATAAGTTCTACATGACTGAATTTATCTTTAGTTTTGGCAAACAAATGGAGGGAGATTTTTTTTCATTACCGAGTACAGTATTTACACTGCAATTATATACTAGCAATTTTTTTAGGCCATTCCATTCTTTAATACGTTCATACTATAATAATAATAGTAAAGTAATAATATTAAATAATGGTTATGATGATCATAATGTTAGAGCCATTAATATTTTTAATCATAAGAATATAAACATCTTATTGTCCCAATTACATTTCTTTTCTGTTGCGTTTCGGGAAATAGAAAAAAGAATAAAGGAAGATTGATTATAATATTCAGAAATGTGTGTCTGTGTCTACAGTAGGGAACATTAAACACATTCTAATATTAAAAACATTGCGTTAGGCTTTGTTTTATTTTTCAGTCTATCACAATAGACACATTAAAATATTCCACTTACAATCTAAATTTTAGAAGCTGTTTATACACTTTTAAACTATGAGCTTTTAGGTGAACTCTTATATGCAAGTGAACTCTTTACCTGTATGTAACACAATATCATTGGAACTTTATTTTTCTACTCAAGTTCTTTTTTCGTAGATATTAGCATAGTAGGCATATATATGTAGCCAACAATCACCAACTAACTCCCAGTTGCTCCTAAGCCTGAATCATGAAAGAAAACATTTGGGTTTAGTGTCCCTTTAAATAACTAACTTTCCAATTACTTTACCAAATATAGAGATCCTCAAGCAGAGTTTGTGGATACTCTAGCAGCTCCTTGTTTATTTTCATTTTGCTTACAATTTTCCACCAACTATTCTTCTACCTAGTGTTTAGCTCTAGTGTTTAGCTCAGATCAAGGAGGAGCACTCATCAGCAATTCTGATTGCTCCAGTTTGGTCACGGAGTCCTAGTTCAGATGACCTTTCTTCCTCCTTGGTATCTTCCACATTAAACAAAGCGTTTTTTCTGATAACATAGTGGTTACTTTTTTTTCAGGCAACAAAATATGTAACCACAAGGATTTATTACAAGATTTGTGAGGTTTTACTTTCCTGGTATGATAAAAATGTTTTTTGCAATCATTCTTTCAGAATTCCAATAATTCTTTTGTTCTTACAAGAAGATTTAGCCTCCACTTATCTGCAATTTCTTTCAAGGGTCACATTTCTGCCCTTTTATTCACAAGAAAATTGCTTAAATTCCTGACATTCAGACTTTTGTTCAAGCTCTAGTCTGGATAAGTCCAATCATTAAGACAATTTCTCCTGCTTGGAACCTTAATTTGGTTTTAAGAGTATTGCAAGCTTTTTTTTTTTTTTTTTTGGTCTTAAATCTTCCGCCAGGAGAGTATCTGTATTGTTTGCTCTTTCTTGTGAAGCTCCTTATCTTATTTACCATCTGGATTAGACATTTAAAAAAAAAAAATTAAACGTGGGTCTTTATCTAAGATGGTTTCTTTGGCAACAATCAGGAATTTGTTGTTCCTTCTTTCTGTTCTAATGCAAAAAAATTCTAAAGAGAGACACTTGCATATTTTAAATGTAGTAACCATTAAACTTTTATTTACAAGCTACAAAGGATTTTATACAATCCATTCATTTATTTGTTCACTTTATTAGTTCATGTTTGGATTAGAAGGCGATACTACGGTTACTTTATCTCACTGGTTAAAGTAGTTAATACATAAGGCTTATTTGGAGGCAAGAATGTCTCCTCCAAGATAGATTACTGCTCATTCTACTAGATCATTTTTTGATTTCTTGGTCCTTTTACAAATGAGGCTTCTGTTGAGCAGATTTACAAAGCAGCAATTTGGTCTTCTTTACATACTTTTTCTAGTTTACCGTTTTTTATGTTTTTGCTTCTTTTGAGGCAACTTTTGGCAGGAAGTGCTACAGGCTGCACTGCCTGCCTTAATTTTTGTCCCACCCTTTTACTGGTGGATGTCACAGCTTCGGTATAAGATCCCTTCATGGACCGCTGACACCTTATGAAAAAACAACAACTTATGTTTACCTGATAAATTTGTTTAGTTCATGTTGGTGAGAGTCCATGAAACCCGCTCTTATATATCCTTTCTATAGGCGTCAGTTCTAGTAGGCAGCTCATTTAGCCTGCTTTGTCCTTTCCTACTTCTATAATTGTTCTCCTTTATTGTATATACCTTAGACTGGGATACCAGAGAGATGGGAGGGATTAAAAGCTGTTCTAATGTTTGGTATCTTTGCCTCCTCCTACTCGCCAGGAGTTGAATTCCAGTTGTAATGGCTTGTGGACTCTCACCATCATGAAATAAATTAATTTATCAGGTAACCATAATTTTTTTTCTATCATGATTCTGATAGAGCATGCAATTCTAAACAACTTTCAAATGTACTTTTATTATCAAATTTGCTTAATTCTATTAGTATCCTTTGTTGACTAAGCAGCAATGCACTATTCAGAGTTATCTGAAAACATTGGGTGTGCAATAGCAAGAGGCATATATGCGTAGCTACTAATCGGCTATCAAAAGAACAAATTTAATAAGTAATAAATAAATATAACTAAAATAAAATGTAAACACGAAAGTGATGCATGACAGATGATAGCTAGTTTAGAATTCTTCCAGGTGATGATGCACTAAGAGAATGTTCCGCTGTTGAAATTATATTAAAGCACCGTTAAATAATCAAGATATGTACATAATAAAAATACAATGCAATACCACTCGTTACAAAGGGATCTGCAAAACTTAGAAGTATGGGCAGGTAAATGGGAAATGAGATTGAATACAGGAAAATGCAAGGTACTACATTTTTGAAGTAAAAATAAGCAGGCAATGTATAATTTAAATGGGACAAGACTTAGCCAAACAGAGGAGGAAAGGGATTTGAGAGTAATAATAGATAACAAGCTAAAGATGGGTACACAATGCAGGACAGCAGCTTCAAAGGCTATTAAAAGAGGCATTGATTCAAGGGGGGATAGCATAATTCTGTCACTGTATAAATCCCTGGTAAGACCTCACCTTGAGTATGGAGTTCAGTTTTGGGGACCGATCGCAATAAAAGATATTGCAGAAAAACAAAGTTCAGAGAAGGGCCACAAACCTAATAAGGGTAATGAAGAATTTAAGCTATGACGAGATGTTAGCCAAATGGGGTCTGTTTCTTCTGTTAAGTGTGATCAGTCCACGGGTCATCATTACTTCTGGGATATTACTCCTCCCCAACAGGAAGTGCAAGAGGATTCACCCAGCAGAGCTGCATATAGCTCCTCCCCTCTACGTCACTCCCAGTCATTCTCTTGCACCCAACGACTAGATAGGATGTGTGAGAGGACTATGGTGATTATACTTAGTTTTATATCTTCAATCAAAAGTTTGTTATTTTATAATAGCACCGGAGTGTGTTATTACCTCTCTGGCAGAGTTTGAAGAAGAATCTACCAGAGTTTTTACTATGATTTTAGCCGGAGTAGTTAAGATCATATTGCTGTTTCTCGGCCATCTGAGGAGAGGTAAACTTCAGATCAGGGGACAGCGGGCAGATTAATCTGCAAAGAGGTATGTAGCAGCTTTTATTTTCTGACAATGGAATTGATGAGAAAATCCTGCCATACCGATATAATGTCATGTATGTATATTTTACACTTCAGTATTCTGGGGAATGGTACTTCACTGGAATTACACTGTGTACATAAAACTTTTTAACCTATTTTGCAGGGACTAGCAACAGGCTTTTTAATAACTCTTAATTTATGTTAAACGTTTTTGCTGGAATGTAAAATCGTTTTCATTTTCTGAGGTACTGAGTGAATAAATGTTTGGGCACTATTTTTCCACTTGGCAGTTGCTTGATCCTAATTTCTGACAGTTTCTGATCTCTCTCACTGTTGTGTGTGAGGGGGAGGGGCCGTTTTTTGGCGCTTTTGCTACGCATCAAAAAATTTCAGTCAGCAGCTCATTGTATTTCCTGCATGATCCAGTTCATCTCTACAGAACTCAGGGGTCTTCAAAACTTGTTTTGAGGGAGGTAATTCTCACAGCAGAGCTGTGAGATTGTAGTTGACTGTGATAAAAAACGTTTATTCTGTAATTTTTTTTCTGCTATCAGAGTTAGTTGTCTTTTGCTAATGGGAACAAACCTTTGCTAAAGTTGTGTTGTTTACAAGGATTGATGCTATAACTGTTTCAGTTTATTAATTTTCAACTGTCATAAATCTTCTGTGCTTCTTATAGGCACAGTACGTTTTCATAATAATTTACTAGAATTGTATTCCAAGTTGCAAGTTTATTTGCTGGTGTGTTAAACATGTCTGATTCAGAGGAAGATACCTGTGTTATTTGTTCCAATGCCAAAGTAGAGCCCAATAGAAATTTATGTACTAACTGTATCGATGCTACTTTAAATAAAAGTCAATCTGTACAAATTGAACAAATTTCACCAAACAGCGAGGGGAGAGTTATGCCGACTAACTCTCCTCACGTGTCAGTACCTGCATCTCCCGCTCGGGAGGTGCCCGATATTGTGGCGCCCAGTACATCTGGGCGGCCATTACAGATAACATTACAAGATATGGCTACTGTTATGACTGAAGTTTTGGCTAAATTACCAGAACTAAGAGGCAAGCGTGATCACTCTGGGGTGAGAACAGAGTGCGCTGATAATACTAGGGCCATGTCAGATACTGCGTCACAGCTTGCAGAACATGAGGACGGAGAGCTTCTGTCTGCGGCTGACGGTTCTGATCCAAACAGATTGGATTCAGATATTTCAAATTTCAAATTTAAGCTGGAGAACCTCCGTGTATTACTAGGGGAGGTGTTAGCGGCTCTGAATGATTGTAACACAGTTGCAATACCAGAGAAAATGTGTAGGTTGGATAAATATTTTGCGGTACCAACGAGTACCGACGTTTTTCCTATACCTAAAAGACTAACTGAAATTATTACTAAAGAGTGGGATAGACCAGGTGTACCGTTCTCACCCCCTCCGATATTTAGAAAAATGTTTCCAATAGACGCCACCACACGGGACTTATGGCAGACGGTCCCTAAGGTGGAGGGAGCAGTTTCTACTTTAGCTAAGCGTACCACTATCCCGGTGGAGGATAGCTGTGCCTTTTCAGATCCAATGGATAAAAAGTTAGAGGGTTACCTTAAGAAAATGTTTGTTCAACAAGGTTTTATATTGCAACCCCTTGCATGCATTGCGCCGGTCACGGCTGCAGCGGCATTCTGGATTGAGTCTCTGGAAGAGAACATTAGTTCAGCTACTCTGGACGACATTACGGACAGGCTTAGAGTCCTTAAACTAGCTAATTCATTCATTTCGGAGGCCGTAGTACATTTAACTAAACTTACGGCTAAGAATTCAGGATTCGCCATTCAGGCACGCAGAGCGCTGTGGCTAAAATCCTGGTCAGCTGATGTTACTTCTAAGTCTAAATTACTTAATATACCTTTTAAAGGGCAGACCCTATTTGGGCCTGGTTTGAAAGAAATTATCGCTGACATTACAGGAGGTAAAGGCCACGCCCTGCCTCAAGACAGGGCGAAAACCTAAGGCCAGACAGTCTAATTTTCGTTCCTTTCGGAATTTCAAAGCAGGAGCAGCATCAACTTCCTCTGCCCCAAAACAAGAAGGATCTGTTGCTCGCTACAGACAAGGCTGGAGACCTAACCAGTCTTGGAACAAGGGCAAGCAGGCCAGGAAACCTGCTGCTGCCCCTAAAACAGCATGAATTGAGGGCCCCCGATCCGGGATCGGATCTAGTGGGGGGCAGACTTTCTCTCTTCGCCCAGGCTTGGGCAAGAGATGTCCAGGATCCCTGGGCGCTAGAGATAATATCTCAGGGATACCTACTGGACTTCAAATACTCTCCTCCAAGAGAGAGATTTCATCTGTCAAGGTTGTCAACAAACCAAACAAAGAAAGAGGCGTTTCTACGCTGCGTACAAGAGCTCTTGTTAATGGGAGTAATCCATCCAGTTCCACGGTCGGAACAGGGACAAGGGTTTTACTCAAATCTGTTTGTGGTTCCCAAAAAAGAGGGAACTTTCAGACCAATCCTGGACTTAAAGATCCTAAACAAATTCCTAAGAGTTCCATCGTTCAAGATGGAGACTATTCGGACAATTTTACCCATGATCCAAAAGGGTCAGTACATGACCACTGTGGATTTAAAGGATGCTTACCTTCACATACCGATTCACAAAGATCATTACCGGTACCTAAGGTTTGCCTTCCTAGACAGGCATTACCAGTTTGTAGCTCTTCCATTCGGATTGGCTACAGCTCCAAGAATCTTCACAAAGGTTCTGGGTACTCTTCTGGCGGTACTAAGACCGCGGGGAATCTCGGTAGCTCCGTACTTAGACGACATTCTGATACAAGCTTCAAGCTTTCAAACCGCCAAGTCTCATACAGAGTTAGTACTGGCATTTCTAAGGTCACATGGATGGAAGGTGAACGAAAAGAAAAGTTCACTCGTTCCACTCACAAGAGTTCCCTTTCTGGGGACTTTTATAGATTCTGTAGAAATGAAGATTTACCTGACAGAAGACAGGTTAACAAGACTTCAAAGTGCTTGCCGCACCCTTCATTCCATTCAACAACCGTCAGTGGCTCAATGCATGGAGGTAATCGGCTTGATGGTAGCGGCAATGGACATAGTACCCTTTGCACGCTTACACCTCAGACCACTGCAACTGTGCATGCTAAGTCAGTGGAATGGGGATTACTCAGACTTGTCCCCTTCTCTGAATCTGGATCAAGAGACCAGAAATTCTCTTCTATGGTGGCTTTCTCGGCCACATCTGTCCAGGGGGATGCCATTCAGCAGGCCAGACTGGACAATTGTAACAACAGACGCCAGCCTTCTAGGTTGGGGTGCCGTCTGGAATTCTCTGAAGGCTCAGGGACAATGGAGTCAGGAGGAGAGTCTCCTACCAATAAACATTCTGGAATTGAGAGCAGTTCTCAATGCCCTCCTGGCTTGGCCCCAGTTGACAACTCGGGGGTTCATCAGGTTTCAGTCGGACAACATCACGACTGTAGCTTACATCAACCATCAGGGAGGGACAAGAAGCTCCCTAGCAATGATGGAAGTAACAAAGATAATTCGCTGGGCAGAGTTTCACTCTTGCCACCTGTCAGCAATCCACATCCCGGGAGTGGAGAACTGGGAAGCGGATTTCTTAAGTCGTCAGACTTTTCATCCGGGGGAGTGGGAACTTCATCCGGAGGTCTTTGCCCAAATACTTCATCAGTGGGGCAAACCAGAGATAGATCTCATGGCGTCTCGACAGAACGCCAAGCTTCCTCGTTACGGGTCCAGATCCAGGGATCCAGGAGCAGTCCTGATAGATGCCCTGACAGCACCTTGGGACTTCAGGATGGCTTACGTGTTTCCACCCTTCCCGATGCTTCCTCGATTGATTGCCAGAATCAAACAGGAGAGAGCATCAGTTATTCTAATAGCACCTGCATGGCCACGCAGGACTTGGTATGCAGACCTGGTGGACATGTCATCCTGTCCACCTTGGTCTCTACCTCTGAAATAGGACCTTCTGATACAGGGTCCTTTCAAACATCAAAATCTAACTTCTCTGAAGCTGACTGCTTGGAAATTGAACGCTTGATTTTATCAAAACGTGGCTTTTCTGAGTCAGTTATTGATACCCTAATACAGGCTAGGAAGCCTGTTACCAGAAGGATTTACCATAAGATATGGCGTAAATACCTATATTGGTGCGAATCCAAAGGTTACTCTTGGAGTAAGGTTAGGATTCCTAGGATATTGTCTTTTCTACAAGAAGGTTTAGAAAAGGGTTTATCTGCTAGTTCATTAAAGGGACAGATCTCAGCTCTGTCCATTCTGTTGCACAAACGTCTGTCAGAAGTTCCAGACGTTCAGGCTTTTTGTCAGGCTTTGGCCAGGATTAAGCCTGTGTTTAAAACTGTTACTCCGCCATGGAGTTTAAACCTTGTTCTTAACGTGTTACAAGGCTTTCCGTTTGAACCCCTTCATTCCATTGATATAAAGTTGTTATCTTGGAAAGTTTTATTTTTAATGGCTATTTCCTCGGCTCGAAGAGTCTCTGAGTTATCAGCCCTACATTGTGATTCTCCTTATTTGATTTTTCATTCGGATAAGGTAGTTCTGCGTACTAAACCTGGGTTCTTACCTAAGGTAGTCACTAACAGGAATATCAATCAAGAGATTGTTGTTCCTTCTTTGTGTCCAAATCCTTCTTCGAAGAAGGAACGTCTTCTGCACAATCTGGATGTAGTTCGTGCCCTAAAGTTTTATTTACAGGCAACTAAGGAATTTCGACAAACGTCTTCCCTGTTTGTCGTTTACTCTGGTCAGAGGAGAGGTCAAAGGGCTTCTGCTACCTCTCTTTCTTTCTGGCTTCGTAGCATAATTCGTTTAGCCTATGAGACTGCTGGACAGCAGCCTCCTGAAAGAATTACAGCTCATTCTACTAGAGCTGTGGCTTCCACTTGGGCCTTTAAGAATGAGGCCTCTGTTGAACAGATTTGCAAGGCTGCAACTTGGTCTTCGCTTCATACTTTTTCCAAATTTTACAAATTTGACACTTTTGCTTCCTCGGAGGCTATTTTTGGGAGAAAGGTTCTTCAGGCAGTGGTTCCTTCTGTATAAAGAGCCTGCCTATCCCTCCCGTCATCCGTGTACTTTTGCTTTGGTATTGGTATCCCAGAAGTAATGATGACCCGTGGACTGATCACACTTAACAGAAGAAAACATAATTTATGCTTACCTGATAAATTCCTTTCTTCTGTAGTGTGATCAGTCCACGGCCCGCCCTGTTTTTTAAGGCAGGTAAATATTTTTTAAATTATACTCCAGTCACCACTTCACCCTTGGCTTCTCCTTTCTCGTTGGTCCTTGGTCGAATGACTGGGAGTGACGTAGAGGGGAGGAGCTATATGCAGCTCTGCTGGGTGAATCCTCTTGCACTTCCTGTTGGGGAGGAGTAATATCCCAGAAGTAATGATGACCCGTGGACTGATCACACTACAGAAGAAAGGAATTTATCAGGTAAGCATAAATTATGTTTTTCTCTAGAAAAAAAGGCGCTTAAGAGGTGACATGATTACTTTATATAAATATATTCAAGGTCCATATACAGAGTTTGCAGAAGCTCTGTTTATTCCATTATTGTTTGTGACAAGAGGTCACAATTTAATACTAGAGGAAAGGAGGTTAAATCTCCAACAACGTAAAAGTTTTTTTCAATGTAAGAGCAATAAAATTGTGTAACTCATTACCAAAGTAGGTAGTGAATGCCAATACCCTAGATACATTTAAAAATTGTTTGGATACATTTCTGTCTAGAAACTAAATTCATGGATATGATTGCTAGTATTAAATGGGTCTCCTTTTAGTGGGATATAATTTAAGCTCAACTGGAGCTTTTTTGTAAGTATACTAGATTTGTATAGGTTGAACTCGATGGATTTCGGTCTTTTTTTCAGCCTCATCTGTTATGTTACTATGTATGTTACTTACTCTGAATTTTAAATAAGCAATAGATTTCAAAATGTACTTCAATTTGTTGGCCTTCTGTATCATGTGACAGCCATCAACCAATCATATACAGATACACTGTGAACACGTTTTTTTTTAATAATAAAAACAACAATCAAAAACTCCTATGTTTTCTTAGTATCCTTTGCTGAAAAGCATACCTAGGTAGGTTGAGGAGAAGCAATGCACTATTGGGAGCTAAATGAACACCTACATCTAGTCAGACAATGGCAAGAGACAAACGTGTACAGACACCAATTACCAGCTAGCACTCAGTAGTGTAGCATATGTACACATTATTTTTCAACAAGATAACAAGAGAACAAATTCAATTTGAAAATAGAAGGGGATTTAAAAGTGTCTTCAAATTACTTGTTCTATCATGCAAGTTTAATTTTGATGCTCCTAACAAAAAACATAAAACAAAATCTGTAAGAAACAATGGCCTAGATTTGGAGTTTTGCATTAGAAGGGGTGCGTTAGCTACGCGTGCTTTTTTTTTGGCCGCACCTTTTAAATACCGCTGGTATTTAAAGTTCTCTGAAGGGCTGCGTTAGGCTCCAAAAAAGGAGCGTAGAGCATAATTTACCGACACTGCAACTCTAAATACCAGCGGTGCTTACGGACATGGCCAGCTTCAAAAACGTGCTCGTGCACGATTCCCCCATAGGAAACAATGGGACAGTTTGAGCTGAAAAAAAACCTAACACTTGCAAAAAAGCAGCGTTCAGCTCCTAACGCGGCCCTATTGTTTCCTATGGGGAAACTCTTCCTATGTCTGCACCTAACACCCTAACATGTACCCCGAGTCCAAACACCCCTAACCTTACACTTATTAACCCCTAATATGCCGCCCCCGCTATCGCTGACACCTGCATATTTTTTTAACACCTAATCTGCTGCCCCTAACACCGCCGACCCCTATATTATATTTATTAACCCCTAATCTGCCCCCCACAACGTCGCCGCCAGCTACCTACAATAATTAACCCCTAATCTGCCGACCGGACCTCACCGCTACTATAATAAAGTTATTAACCCCTAATCCGCCTCACTCCCGCCTCAATAACCCTATAAGAAATAGTATTAACCCCTAATCTGCCCTCCCTAACATCGCCGACACCTAACTTCAATTATTAACCCCTAATCTGCCGCCCGGACCTCACCGCTACTATAATAAATGTATTAACCCCTAAAGCTAAGTCTAACCCTAACACTAACACCCCCCTAAGTTAAATATAATTTTATTCTAACGAAATAAATTAAATCTTATTAAATAAATTATTCCTATTTAAAGCTAAATACTTACCTGTAAAATAAACCCTAATATAGCTACAATATAAATTATAATTATATTGTAGCTATTTTAGGATTAATATTTATTTTACAGGCAACTTTGTATTTATTTTAACCTGGTACAATAGCTATTAAATAGTTATTAACTATTTTTAATAGCTACCTAGTTAAAATAATTACAAAATTACCTGTAAAATAAACCCTAACCTAAGTTACAATTAAACCTAACACTACACTATCAATAAATTACTTAAATAAAATACCTACAATTAAACCTAATACTACACTATCAATAAATTAATTAAATACAATACCTACAAATAAATACAATTAAATAAACTAACTAAAGTACAAAAAATAAAAAAATATTTACAAACATTAGAAAAATATCACAACAAGTTTAAACTAATTACACCTACTCTAAGCCCCCTAATAAAATAACAAAGCCCCCCAAAATAAAAAATGCCCTACACTATTTTAAAATTAAAATAGAAAAGCTCTTTTACCTTACCAGCCCTTAAAAGGGGCATTTGCGGGGCATGCCCCAAAGAATTCAGCTCTTTTGCCTGGGAAAAAAACATACAATACCCCCCCAACATTACAACCCACCACCCACATACCCCCCCTTAAATAAACCTAACACTAAGCCCCTGAAGATCTTCCTACCTTATCTTCACCACACCGGGTACCACCGATCGGTCCTGGCTCCGATGTCTTGATCCAAGCCCAAGCGGGGGGCTGAAGACATCCATCCTCCGGCTGAAGTCTTGATCCAAGCGGCGGCTGAAGAAGTCCATCTTCGGGCAGAAGTCTTCATCCTATCCGGGCAGAAGAGGACATCCGGACCGGCAAACATATTCATCCAGGCGGCATCTTCTATGTTCTTCCATCCGATGACGAGCGGCTCATCTTGAAGACCTCCAGCGCGGATCCATCCTCTTCTTCCGACGAATGAAGGTTCCTTTAAGGGACGTCATCCAAGATGGCGTCCCTCGAATTCCGATTGGCTGATAGGATTCTATCAGCCAATCGGAATTAAGGTAGGAAAATTCTGATTGGCTGATGGAATCAGCCAATCAGATTCAAGTTCAATCCGATTGGCTGATTGGATCAGCCAATCAGATTGAGCTCACATTCTATTGGCTGATCGGAACAGCCAATAGAATGCGAGCTCAATCTGATTGGCTGATTGGATCAGCCAATCGGATTGAACTTGAATCTGATTGGCTGATTCCATCAGCCAATCAGAATTTTCCTACCTTAATTCCGATTGGCTGATAGAATCCTATCAGCCAATCGGAATTCGAGGGACGCCATCTTGGATGACGTCCCTTAAAGGAACCTTCATTCGTCGGAAGAAGAGGATGGATCCGCGCCGGAGGTCTTCAAGATGAGCCGCTCGTCATCGGATGGAAGAACATAGAAGATGCCGCCTGGATGAATATGTTTGCCGGTCCGGATGTCCTCTTCTGCCCGGATAGGATGAAGACTTCTGCCCGAAGATGGACTTCTTCAGCCGCCGCTTGGATCAAGACTTCAGCTGGAGGATGGATGATTAGGGGTTAATAAATATAATATAGGGGTGTTAGGGGGCAGCAGATTAGGGGTACATAAGTATAACGTAGGTGGTGGCGGTGTGCGGTCGGCAGATTAGGGGTTAAAAAAAATTAATAGTGGCGGCGATGTGGGGGGACCTCGGTTTAGGGGTACATAGGTAGTTTATGGGTGTTAGTGTACTGTAGAGCACAGTAGTTAAGAGCTTTATGAACCGACGTTAGCCCAGAAAGCTCTTAACTCCTGTTTTTTTTCTGCGGCTGGAGTTTTGTCGTTAGATTTCTAACGCTCACTTCAGCCAAGACTCTAAATACCAGAATTAGAAAGATCCCATTGAAAAGATAGGATACGCAATTGGCGTAGGGGGATCTGCGGTATGGAAAAGTTGCGGCAGCAAAGTGAGCGTTAGACCCTTTAATGACTCCAAATACCAGCGGGCGGTAAAACCAGCGTTAGGACCCCCTAACGCTGGTTTTGACGGCTACCGCAAAACTCTAAATCTAGGCGAATGAGAATTGCATGATTTTCAAGTTGGTCTCCCAAGGATCTTTAAGAGTTTGTCATGGCAGCAAAAATAGAAATATTCAAACTGAGTACTCGCAGATGGGGAGCACCTGTCTGGTGCTACAGAAACTGGTCCATTACATTTATTTTTAAGTAAAAAACTTTATTAAAAATTAAAATTCCCTAAGATTGGTAGGAAACGCAAGCAACGCGTTTCATAGCTCTATCATTTCACCAGGCTTCAGACGTTGCAGATTTTTATTGTTCTCTTTTGTTTGGTACGGGTTGTACCATTAGGCACCTTTTTTTTGTTTTAGAGTTTCAAGAAGAGGCAGTGGTTAGTTTGCTGATCAACTGAGAGGACCCAGGCTGCTCTTACAGCCCCAGATAGGTGCATTCTGTTTGTGAGTATAACGTTTGAAGATGCCTATCCGTGTTCTCAACAGAGAATGTTGCCAGCTGGAGGGCATTATGAAGAAGCCGGGTAGGGACTGTGTAATGTTTTCGACTATATCATTTTCTGCTATCCAAAGTACAAATTAATTGCATTTTTTAAATTAATTTAATAATTTAATTTAATATTAGTTAATGTTAGCTTAAAGGGCCATAATACCCAAATGTTTAAACACTTGAAAGTGATGCAGCATAGCTGTAAAAAGCTGACTAGAAAATATCACCTGAACATCTCTATGTAAAAAAGAAAGATATTTTACCTCAAAAGTTCCTCAGTAGCCACCTCCCATTGTAAAGGATTTCTAAGCAGCATTTTAGTGTGTTTGTCCCGGGACATCTGAAGGGACTAGCATCGTGCACTCTCATATTATTTCACCAATCAGGTAAAGGAAGCTTACTATGAAATCTCATGAGAGTTATGTCAAATCTCATGAGATCACAGTAAGAGTTCATGACCTCAGCAATGCTGATGCTGATTGGCTGCTGTTCATTTCTTCATTTTTTTTATTTTTACCTGCAGCTGGGAGCAGCTGAGTATAACTTTTTACACAGAACTTACTCTGCTGAGCTGAGGAGATTGTGAGGTAAAATATCTTTCTTTTTTACATAGAGATGCTCAGGTGATATTTTCCTGTCAGCTTTTTACAGCTATACTGCATCAATTTCAAGTGATTTAGCATATGAGTATTATGTCCCTTTAATATTGGCTAAAATTTTTGGCAGGTGTTCAATAAAATCAGCCAGGTGGTGCACCTGCTATACAGGTCCTGGGGAGAACACTGCCTATATTTATACATGCATATAATTACTTTTATGTATATTTAGCTAAGGGAAGTATTTCAAAGCACTTACAGCAAGGACATTACATTATGCGTATATTTCTCCAACATAGGTGTGTCCGGTCCACGGCGTCATCCTTACTTGTGGGATATTCTCTTCCCCAACAGGAAATGGCAAAGAGCCCAGCAAAGCTGGTCACATGATCCCTCCTAGGCTCCGCCTACCCCAGTCATTCTCTTTGCCGTTGTACAGGCAACATCTCCACGGAGATGGCTTAGAGTTTTTTAGTGTTTAACTGTAGTTTTTATTATTCAATCAAGAGTTTGTTATTTTAAAATAGTGCTGGTATGTACTATTTACTCAGAAACAGAAAAGAGATGAAGATTTCTGTTTGTATGAGGAAAATGATTTTAGCACCGTAACTAAAATCCATGGCTGTTCCACACAGGACTGTTGAGAGCAATTAACTTCAGTTGGGGGAACAGTGTGCAGTCTCTTGCTGCTTGAGGTATGACACATTCTAACAAGACGATGTAATGCTGGAAGCTGTCATTTTTCCCTATGGGATCCGGTAAGCCATGTTTTTTACGATGGTAAATAAGGGCTTCACAAGGGCTTATTAAGATTGTAGACTTTTCTGGGCTAAATCGATTCAGTTTTAAAACATATTTAGCTTTGAGGAATCATTTTATCTGGGTTTATTGATATTATAATATCGGCAGGCACTGTATTAGACACCTTATTTCTCTGGGGCTTTCCCAAAGCATAAGCAGAGTCTCATTTTCGCGCCGGTGTGGCGCACTTGTTTTTGAGAGGCATGGCATGCAGTCGCATGTGAGAGGAGCTCTGATACTTAGAAAAGACTTCTGAAGGCGTCATTTGGTATCGTATTCCCCTTTGGGCTTGGTTGGGTCTCAGCAAAGCAGATACCAGGGACTGTAAAGGGGTTAAAGTGTTAAAACGGCTCCGGTTCCGTTATTTTAAGGGTTAAAGCTTCCAAATTTGGTGTGCAATACTTTTAAGGCTTTAAGACACTGTGGTGAAAATTTGGTGAATTTTGTACAATTCCTTCATGTTTTTTCGCAATTGCAGTAATAATGTGTGTTCAGTTTAAAATTTAAAGTGACAGTAACGGTTTTATTTTAAAACGTTTTTTGTACTTTATTATCAAGTTTATGCCTGTTTAACATGTCTGAACTACCAGATAGACTGTGTTCTGAATGTGGGGAAGCCAGAATTCCTGTTCATTTAAATAAATGTGATTTATGTGATAATGACAATGATGCCCAAGATGATTCCTCAAGTGAGGGGAGTAAGCATGGTACTGCATCATTCCCTCCTTCGTCTACACGAGTCTTGCCCACTCAGGAGGCCCCTAGTACATCTAGCGCGCCAATACTGCTTACTATGCAACAATTAACGGCTGTAATGGATAATTCTGTCAAAAACATTTTAGCCAAAATGAACCCTTGTCAGCGTAAGCGTGGCTGCTCTGTTTTAGTTACTGAAGAGCATGACGACGCTGATATTAATATCTCTGAAGGGCCCCTAACCCAATCTGAGGGGGCCAGGGAGGTTTTGTC
Organism: Bombina bombina; assembly: GCF_027579735.1. Classification (NCBI taxonomy): domain Eukaryota; kingdom Metazoa; phylum Chordata; class Amphibia; order Anura; family Bombinatoridae; genus Bombina; species Bombina bombina. Next base: position 79,761,042 of record NC_069510.1, on the reverse strand, counting down.
TGAGGGAGAAATTACTGATTCAGGGAACATTTCTCAACAGGCTGAACCTGATGTAATTGCATTTAAATTTAAGTTGGAACATCTCCGCATTCTGCTTAAGGAGGTATTATCCACTCTGGATGATTGTGAAAAGTTGGTCATCCCAGAGAAACTATGTAAAATGGACAAGTTCCTAGAGGTGCCGGAGCTCCCAGAAGCTTTTCCTATACCCAAGCGGGTGGCGGACATTGTTAATAAAGAATGGGAAAGGCCCGGTATTCCTTTCGTCCCTCCCCCCATATTTAAAAAATTGTTTCCTATGGTCGACCCCAGAAAGGACTTATGGCAGACAGTCCCCAAGGTCGAGGGAGCGGTTTCTACTTTAAACAAACGCACCACTATACCCATAGAGGATAGTTGTGCTTTCAAAGATCCTATGGATAAAAAATTAGAAGGTTTGCTTAAAAAGATGTTTGTTCAGCAGGGTTACCTTCTACAACCAATTTCATGCATTGTCCCTGTCACTACAGCCGCATGTTTCTGGTTTGATGAACTGATAAAGGCGCTCGATAGTGATTCTCCTCCTTATGAGGAGATTATGGACAGAATCAATGCTCTCAAATTGGCTAATTCTTTCACCCTAGACGCCACTTTGCAATTGGCTAGGTTAGCGGCTAAGAATTCTGGGTTTGCTATTGTGGCGCGCAGAGCGCTTTGGTTGAAATCTTGGTCGGCTGACGCATCTTCCAAGAACAAGCTACTAAACATTCCTTTCAAGGGGAAAACGCTGTTTGGCCCTGACTTGAAAGAGATTATCTCGGATATCACTGGGGGTAAGGGCCACGCCCTTCCTCAGGATCGGCCTTTCAAGGCGAAAAATAGACCCAATTTTCGTCCCTTTCGTAAAAACGGACCAGCCCAAAGTGCTACGTCCTCTAAGCAAGAGGGTAATACTTCTCAAGCCAAGCCAGCTTGGAGACCAATGCAAGGCTGGAACAAGGGAAAGCAGGCCAAGAAGCCTGCCACTGCTACCAAGACAGCATGAAATATTGGCCCCCGATCCGGGACCGGATCTGGTGGGGGGCAGACTCTCTCTCTTCGCTCAGGCTTGGGCAAGAGATGTTCTGGATCCTTGGGCGCTAGAAATAGTCTCCCAGGGTTATCTTCTGGAATTCAAGGGACTTCCCCCAAGGGGGAGGTTCCACAGGTCTCAGTTGTCTTCAGACCACATAAAAAGACAGGCGTTCTTACATTGTGTAGAAGACCTGTTAAAAATGGGAGTGATTCATCCTGTTCCACTAAGAGAACAAGGGATGGGGTTCTACTCCAATCTGTTCATAGTTCCCAAAAAAGAGGGAACGTTCAGACCAATCTTAGATCTCAAGATCTTAAACAAGTTTCTCAAGGTTCCATCTTTCAAGATGGAAACCATTCGAACTATTCTTCCTTCCATCCAGGAGGGTCAATTCATGACCACGGTGGATTTAAAGGATGCGTATCTACATATTCCTATCCACAAGGAACATCATCGGTTCCTAAGGTTTGCATTCCTGGACAAACATTACCAGTTCGTGGCGCTTCCTTTCGGATTAGCCACTGCTCCAAGGATTTTCACAAAGGTACTAGGCTCCCTTCTAGCGGTGCTAAGACCAAGGGGCATTGCAGTAGTACCTTACCTGGACGACATTCTGATTCAAGCGTCGTCCCTTCCTCAAGCAAAGGCTCACACGGACATTGTCCTGGCCTTTCTCAGATCTCACGGCTGGAAAGTGAACGTGGAAAAGAGTTCTCTATCCCCGTCAACAAGGGTCCCCTTCTTGGGAACAATTATAGACTCTTTAGAAATGAGGATCTTTCTAACAGAGGCCAGAAAAACAAAACTTCTAGACTCTTGTCGGATACTTCATTCCGTTCCTCTTCCTTCCATAGCTCAGTGCATGGAAGTGATCGGGTTGATGGTAGCGGCGATGGACATAGTTCCTTTTGCGCGCATTCATCTAAGACCATTACAACTGTGCATGCTCAGTCAGTGGAATGGGGACTATACAGACTTGTCTCCGAAGATACAAGTAAATCAGAGGACCAGAGACTCACTCCGTTGGTGGCTGTCCCTGGACAATCTGTCTCAAGGGATGACGTTCCGCAGACCAGAGTGGGTCATTGTCACGACCGACGCCAGTCTGATGGGCTGGGGCGCGGTCTGGGGATCCCTGAAAGCTCAGGGTCTTTGGTCTCGGGAAGAATCTCTTCTACCGATAAATATTCTGGAACTGAGAGCGATATTCAATGCTCTCAAGGCCTGGCCTCGGCTAGCGAGGACCAAGTTCATACGGTTTCAATCAGACAACATGACAACTGTTGCGTACATCAACCATCAGGGGGGAACAAGGAGTTCCCTAGCGATGGAAGAAGTGACCAAAATCATTCTATGGGCGGAGTCTCACTCCTGCCACCTGTCTGCTATCCACATCCCAGGAGTGGAAAATTGGGAAGCGGATTTTCTGAGTCGTCAGACATTGCATCCGGGGGAGTGGGAACTCCATCCGGAAATCTTTGCCCAAGTCACTCACCTGTGGGGCATTCCAGACATGGATCTGATGGCCTCTCGTCAGAACTTCAAAGTTCCTTGCTACGGGGCCAGATCCAGGGATCCCAAGGCGGCTCTAGTGGATGCACTAGTAGCACCTTGGACCTCAAACTAGCTTATGTGTTCCCGCCATTTCCTCTCATCCCCAGGCTGGTAGCCAGGATCAATCAGGAGAGGGCGTCGGTGATCTTGATAGCTCCTGCGTGGCCACGCAGGACTTGGTATGCAGATCTGGTGAATATGTCATCGGCTCCACCTTGGAAGCTACCTTTGAGACGAGACCTTCTTGTTCAGGGTCCGTTCGAACATCCGAATCTGGTTTCACTCCAGCTGACTGCTTGGAGATTGAACGCTTGATTTTATCGAAGCGAGGATTCTCAGATTCTGTTATCGATACTCTTGTTCAGGCCAGAAAGCCTGTAACTAGAAAGATTTACCACAAAATTTGGAAAAAATATATCTGTTGGTGTGAATCTAAAGGATTCCCTTGGGACAAGGTTAAGATTCCTAGGATTCTATCCTTCCTTCAAGAAGGATTGGAAAAAGGATTATCTGCTAGTTCCCTGAAGGGACAGATTTCTGCCTTGTCGGTATTACTTCACAAAAAGCTGGCAGCTGTGCCAGATGTTCAAGCCTTTGTTCAGGCTCTGGTTAGAATCAAGCCTGTTTACAAACCTTTGACTCCTCCTTGGAGTCTCAATTTAGTTCTTTCAGTTCTTCAGGGGGTTCCGTTTGAACCCTTACATTCCGTTGATATTAAGTTATTATCTTGGAAAGTTTTGTTTTTAGTTGCGATTTCTTCTGCTAGAAGAGTCTCAGAATTATCTGCTCTGCAGTGTTCTCCTCCTTATCTGGTGTTCCATGCAGATAAGGTGGTTTTACGTACTAAACCTGGTTTTCTTCCAAAAGTTGTTTCTAACAAAAACATTAACCAGGAGATTATCGTACCTTCTCTGTGTCCAAAACCAGTTTCAAAGAAGGAACGTTTGTTGCACAATTTGGATGTTGTTCGCGCTCTAAAATTCTATTTAGATGCTACAAAGGATTTTAGACAAACATCTTCCTTGTTTGTTGTTTATTCAGGTAAAAGGAGAGGTCAAAAAGCAACTTCTACCTCTCTCTCTTTTTGGATTAAAAGCATCATCAGATTGGCTTACGAGACTGCCGGACGGCAGCCTCCCGAAAGAATCACAGCTCATTCCACTAGGGCTGTGGCTTCCACATGGGCCTTCAAGAACGAGGCTTCTGTTGATCAGATATGTAGGGCAGCGACTTGGTCTTCACTGCACACTTTTACCAAATTTTACAAGTTTGATACTTTTGCTTCTTCTGAGGCTATTTTTGGGAGAAAGGTTTTGCAAGCCGTGGTGCCTTCCATTTAGGTGACCTGATTTGCTCCCTCCCTTCATCCGTGTCCTAAAGCTTTGGTATTGGTTCCCACAAGTAAGGATGACGCCGTGGACCGGACACACCTATGTTGGAGAAAACAGAATTTATGTTTACCTGATAAATTTCTTTCTCCAACGGTGTGTCCGGTCCACGGCCCGCCCTGGTTTTTTAATCAGGTCTGATAATTTATTTTCTTTAACTACAGTCACCACGGTACCATATGGTTTCTCCTATGCAAATATTCCTCCTTAACGTCGGTCGAATGACTGGGGTAGGCGGAGCCTAGGAGGGATCATGTGACCAGCTTTGCTGGGCTCTTTGCCATTTCCTGTTGGGGAAGAGAATATCCCACAAGTAAGGATGACGCCGTGGACCGGACACACCGTTGGAGAAAGAAATTTATCAGGTAAACATAAATTCTGTTTTTAACTTATTATGAACCTATTTTGCATGGAATTATTTATTTTTTTTAGCCAAGATTTTCTGTCCCTTTAAGTTTCTTCATTGAAAGGCTCTTACACTACTTTCTCTATTTTTGCATTAGTTGTATTTTAAATAAAAAAAAATTAAAAGTATAGTAAACCCAATTTTGTTCTTTCATGATTCAGATAGAGCATGAAATTGTAAGCAACGTTCTAATTTACTCCTATTATCAATTTTTTATTTGTTCTCTTGCTTTCTTTATTTGAAAAGCAAGAATGTAAGCTTAGAAGCCGGCCCATTTATGGATCAGCACCTGGGTTGCGTTTGCTTATTGGTGGCTAAATGTAGCCACCAAACAGCAAGCGCTATCCAAAAATGGGCCGGCTCCAAAACTTAGATTCATGTTTTTTAAAAAAAGATAGCAAGAGAACGACGACAAATTGATAATAGGAGTAAATTATAAAGTTGCTTAAAATTGCATGCTCTATCTGAATCACAAAAGAAAAAGAAAAAAGGGTTTACTATCCCTTTAAGCTTTTCTTGCAATTATTTATTGTTAACCAATATGTACACTAGTGACTGATTAATATGCTTTCTCAGAAAACCAATAGTGGTATTAAATGTGCCTTTGTTTCTATGTCGAAGAAAAGACCCATTAATCTATCTGGACTTCAGAGCTAGCTAATGACTAGTCTCCATAAAAAGAGAGAGAGTCTCAGTTCATTACCTAGAAAGCTATAAAGAAAAAACACTATGGAACAGGATAGCAAGATTCAATATTCTTAAACCAGTTTCTAGGAACAAAAAAAACCTATTAATAATTTTGTAGGAACAGCTGATTACACTAGTGCTCCCCTGGAATAAGAAAAGTTCTATTGATTTGCATTTTAATTTATATTGATGTTATTGATTGAATACACAGTGATCCGAGCCAAATACTTTTAAGTTAATTGGTTAAGATGTTCAAATGATTTTTGTTGGAAGGAATTGTGGTATATTTCCTAGTGTGCTGGTTTATATATTAATTGTAGTTTTGTATTCACACAAATCTGAAACCACAATGAAAGCCAAATTATTTTGAAAAGAACCCCCCCATTTAAATGCATTGTATTTACATGGGAAACAGCCTGATGCCCAGTAAATTTACATTATTTTTTTGCTGCTCTGCATTCCCTTATGTCGTCCTACAGCATGTGCCGAGTATTTCCCTTCCATTGATAAACCGTTTATTATTGTGATCAGCTAATCAGGAAATGCAGAGATTTGCACACTACTGGCAGTGGAGAGGGGATAGGAATTTACTATCAAAACCTATTATGAGAAGGAAGAAACAACACCTTCTTGAATTGTACACAGTAATTATGACTCAGTGAAAAATTTGAAGGGACATTTTAAAGAACAAAAAATATGTCCTCCAATTCATTAGAGCAAGAAATATTTGTATTACTGACAATAGTGTGGTTTAACTCTGCTAAGTGATTAAACACATAGGTAAAATATTTTTTGGGTGCTGCAAACATTGAACAACATTATCCAATTAGAGACACAGGCAGAGTGGCTGTCCCTCTCTGTGGTTGTGATTGGACAGTTTGTCTTTTCCTCTGGTTGGATGATGCAGTTCCTTATACTTGGCTATGTTCTTGCTTTCCCATGTCACAAAGTGAAACTGGGCACCCCTTGCTTAAACCATACCCATAAACACCTGGCCACACCCCATGTTCCGCCCACTGGGAGCCCCTGCTCCACTCTCAGAGCTTATGTTTCTGGAAGGGAAACAAAAATTAGAAGGTGTACTAGTTATACAACTAGAATAAGTTAGGTGTTGTATATTGCTATTCCTGCTCTTAGTCTTCTAGAAAACTGCAACATAATGCTATGTCTACCCATTGTCACGATTATAAATAAACATGCAATGTGGCAAATTCACTAACAGCCCTCTCCAACCATTTAATTTCTTTTTATTCTATGTAGCCCATTCACAAGAGCTCTCACACCTCTATGTTATGTAGTGAATGCACAGCTGAGAGGAGCGCAGTTTGATTATTTAGCACTGTCTACAAACGTGTAAAAAAAAATCCATATTTTCTGCACATTGTAATGACTCTATTTTAAATGGCAGGTATTTAAATATTTCTAAAGTATCAATGTATAAACTTGTGCTAAGAAAAATAGTATTAAAGCAACGTAACATAAAGGAGTATAATCCCTCAATAAATTCATAAATCCTGCAAATAATAGATAATTGTTTTTTATTATTTTGAAGTATTAATCAACATGGTGAATTAGTGTGCTTAGAATTAGCAATTTTTTTGTATTGTTCTGCATAATTGGATATTATCTATAACTAACTTGGTTTTGAAAATCATTTGTACCTTCTGTTTTCAGGCACGTTGTTTCTGTAGGGTTAAAAGTGAAGGTGAAAATAAAATAGTGGAACCAACCAGACTTATTTTCGTTTATAAGCCTGAGTAGAGTGGCACATTAAAGGGACAGTAAAAATCTTGATATATATATTAGGGCAGTACGATTAATCACATATGCGATTTAAAACCGGGATTAATCGCTGCGATTTAAAAACTGCGAGAGTACGCAATGTTTTGCTAAAACAAGTAAATACTCAGATGTGGCTGTACTCCATTGATCAGTATGTGATTTCTTCCAAACCAGCTCTATCTAGTGGTTGCTTTTAGAACACATTTGTAAAATGTTTTACTTTCACTTTCTGTTTGTGATCTCAGTAGCAGCCGATCAATCTATAGACGTCTAAAAGCAGAGCCCATGCAGGAGAGTGAAGAGGAGGGAAATCCACTTACTTATATTTCCCCCTAGGGACGTCTGCAGTCTGAAACTTAGGGTATGTAATCATTATGGAACCTCCCTCACAATCTCCTGCTCTCTGAGAAACGGCTCAAATACATAGCAGATGCAGTTAACCCCACGGCTGCCAAAAAGGCTAAAACTGCAGTCCCCTTTGCTAGCTAGCTGCTGGTTAACTGCATCTACAATGTATTTGATATCAGCAAGGCACAACATTTCTGGAAGGAGCAGCCTCCCCACCCCTACTGCTAGCTATATGCCTGTATTGGATTCCTGGATAGGAGCGGGGCTCATTATCAGTCAAGATAAAATGTTTAAAAAAAGGGAAAAAAATAAAATATATATATAAAATCCTTGAGGCTAAAAAGGACAACTTCTGAATAACTGATCTTCCAGGGATCCTGAATATACTGAGCCCAAACCTGACTGATGTGAAACAAACGAGCTCCCACAGGAGCTTTTTTAGTATAGAAACCATCATTGTGACTTTGATGACTGTCCTGCAGTAGGCCTCCCCCTGAATCTTCCTTTTGTGGAAGGAAAGGGCTTCCAACTCTGAGCGCTGAAAGATTCTCTTGTAGCTCAATTTCTAGAAGCACAAGCTTGCAATTTCTGATGAAAATAAAATGCTAAGGATTTTCTTAACTTTGAAGTCTAAGGTAAGAGGATCTCTTTCCCCCAGATCTCTTGGATATCAAATCTTCCAGTTTCTAAGAATAGAAGGATCAACCTGCAAATTCAAAATATTCACTTTAGATGCAGAATCTGCCTCTCAGTGCCTCAACCAGAGTGCCCTTCTAGCCAAATTAGTAGAGTCCATGTTTCTTGTATTTTGGCGTAGAAAATAGTTCATGGCAATGGCATCAGAGTAAAAACGGATTAACTGGCCCATAATTGCAATTATCTGGTGATAACCTGGAGGAGATAAATTATCTTGAAAAAGAGAAGAGCCTATTCTCAGCTGCTTTAATAACTGAAAATAGAAACCAAATTGGGTGAAACATAGAACCCTCAACCCTGTAAAAGAAAAGACCGTTTCAACATGAAATATGGAGCATGAATCCTCAGAGGGAAAACCATATTTTTAGACGAGCGAGACATAGGAGCATCAACCTTAGGAGGTGTGGTAAACAAGTTTGCAATCTCTTTAGGTATTTGACAATTCTTTACGATTTTGTCATCTACTAGCAAATGCTTCTCTTGTTTTGCAAATTCAGATTAAAATATTTGCTTGATAGCCTCAGATACAGAAAATTCAACAATAGTAGGCAATTCTGAATCAATCAGAGGGGGTTGAAGGCAAGGTTTGCAACCCTAAAGATTCTCTGACATAAAAAATAAACTCCATAGGAACAGCAGAAATATGCAGGTTTGACATTTCCTTTTCCAATTGAACATCAGAACTTTCAGCATCAGGCACAGTAAGTAATTCAGAATCATTTGTCTTGAAAACAAAATTGCCCCTAAACACTTGACCAGTGCATGTAACCAGAGATTCTTATCCTCCCAAGCAGGCTTTTTACATAAAACACAATTGCCCCTAAACACTTGACCAGTGCATGTAACCAGAGATTCTTATCCTCCCAAGCAGGCTTTTTACATAAAACACATTTTCTGGACACATTCTGAAATGCAGGGATACAAGACAGAAAAGAGAAGAAGAAAAGAATATATAAGAATATATAGACAAAAGAGAATTAAAGACAGAAAACAGAAAAAAGACAACCCTGAAATTGCCTCATAGTATAGGTGCAGCAGGTAGCTACTTGTACTCAG